>NW_026529428.1:0-232062 GCF_028500815.1 Rissa tridactyla
TATGGCCATTTTTGTGCCTGGCGCGGTGCGTAGTGGGAAAGGGTGGTTTTTGAGGCTGAAGGCAGCAGGAAAGCCCGCAGCCCCCCAGGTCTGTGGGGCTACGCAAGCGGTTCCCAAAGAGCTTTAGAACAAGGCATAGTTTTCCATGCTGGCTCTTGGGCAGGGGACCCATCTCCAGCCGTATGGCCATTTTTGTGCCTGGCGCGGCGCCAAGTGGGAAAGGGTGGTTTTGAGGCTGAAGGCAGCAGGAAAGCCTGCAGCCCCCAGGTCTGTGGGGCTACGCAGCGGATCCCAAAGAGCTTTAGAACAAGGCATAGTTTTCCCTGCTGGCTCTTTGGGCGGGGGACCCATTTCCAGCTGTATGGCCATTTTTATGCCTGGCGCGGCGCCAAGTGGGAAAGGGTGGTGTCGAGGCTGAAGGCAGCAGGAAAGCCCGCACCCCCAGGTCTGTGGGGCTAAGCAAGCGGTTCCCAAAGAGCTTTAGAACAAGGCATAGTTTTCCCTGCTGGCTCTTTGGGCGGGGGACCCATCTCCAGCCGTATGGCCATTTTTGTGCCTGGCGCGGCGCCAAATGGGAAAGGGTGGTGTCGAGGGCTGAAGGCAGCAGGAAAGCCTGCAGCCCCCAGGTCTGAGGGGCTACGCAAGCGGTTCCCAAAGAGCTTAGAACAAGGCATAGTTTTTCCCTGCTGCTCCTTGGGCGGGGGACCCATCTCCAGCCGTATGGCCATTTTTGGGCCTGGCGAAGCCACCAAGTGGGAAAGGGTGGTGTCGAGGCTGAAGGCAGCAGCAAAGCCCGCAGCCCCCAGGTCTGTGGGGCTACGCAAGCGGTTCCCAAAGAGCTTTAGAACAAGGCATAGTTTTCCCTGCTGGCTCTTTGGGCGGGGACCCATCTCCAGCCGTAATGGCCATTTTTGAGCCTGGGCGCGGCGCCAAGTGGGAAAGGGTTGCTTTGAGGCTGAAGGCAGGAGCAAAGCCTGCAGCCCCCAGGTCTGTGGGGCTACGCAAGTGGTTCCCAAAAGAGCTTTAGAACAACGCATAGTTTTCCCTGATGGCTCTTTGGGCGGGGGGACCCCATCTCCAGTCGTATGGCTATTTTTATGCCTGGCGCGGTGCGTAGTGGCAAAGGGTGGTTTTGAGGCTGAAGGCAGCAGGAAAGCCCCGCAGCCCCCACGTCTGTGGGGCCAAGCAAGCGGTTCCCAAAGAGCTTTAGAACAAGGCATAGTTGTCCCTGCTGGCTCTTTGGGCGGGGGACCCATCTCCAGCCGTATGGCCATTTTTGTGCCTGATGCGGCGCCAAGTGGGAAAGGGTGGTGTCGAGGCTGAAGGCAGCAGGAAAGCCTGCAGCCCCCAGGTCTGTGGGGCTATGGGAAGCGGTTCCCAAAGTGCTTTTGAACAAGGCCTAGATTTCCCTGCTGGCTCTTTGGGCCGGGGACCCTCTCCATCCATAGACCATTTTTGTGCCTAGCGCGGCGCCAAGTGGGAAGGGTGGTGTCGAGGCTGAAGGCAGCAGGAAAGCCCGCAGCCCCCAGGTCTGTGGGGCTACGCAAGCGGTTCCCAAAGAGCTTTAGAACAAGGCATAGTTTTCACTGCTGGCTCTTTGGGCATGGGACCCATCTCCAGCCATAGGCCATTTTTTGTGCCTGATGCGGCGCCAAGTGGGAAAGGGTGGCTTTGAGGCTGAAGGCAGCAGGAAAGCCTGCAGCCCCCAGGTCTGTGGGGCTACGCAAGCGGTTCCCAAAGAGCTTTAGAACAAGGCCTAGTTTTCCCTGATGGCTCTTTGGGCATGGGACCCATCTCCAGCCGTATGGCCATTTTTGTACCTGGCGCGGCGCCAAGTGGGAAAGGGTGGTGTCAAGGCTGAAGGCAGCAGCAAAGCCTGCAGCCCCCAGGTCTGTGGGGCTACGCAAGCGGTTCCCAAAGAGCTTTAGAACAAGGCATAGTTTTCCCTGCTGGCTCTTTGGGCATGGGACCCATCTCCAGCCATAGGCCAATTTTGTGCCTGCGCGGCGCCAAGTGGGAAAGGGTGCTGTCGAGGCTGAAGGCAGCAGGAAAGCCTGCAGCCCCCAGGTCTGTGGGGCTACGCACGCGGTTCCCAAAGAGCTTTAGAACAAGGCCTAGTTTTCCCTGCTGCGCTATTTGGGCGGGGGGACCCATCTCCAGCCGTATGGCTATTTTTGTGCCTGGCGCGGTGCGTAGTGGGAAAGGGTGGTTTTGAGGCTGAAGGCAGCAGGAAAGCCCGCAGCCCCAGGTCTGTGGGGCTATGCAAGCGGTTCCCAAAGAGCTTTAGAACAAGGCATAGTGTTCCCCTGCTGGCTCTTTGGGCGGGGGACCCATCTCCAGCCATAGGCCATTTTTGTGCCTGGCGCGACGCCAAGTGGGAAAGGGTGGCTTTGAGGCTGAAGGCAGCAGGAAAGACTGCAGCCCCCAGGTCTGTGGGCCTACGCAAGCGGTTCCCAAAGAGCTTTAGAACAAGGCATAGTTTTCCCTGCTGGCTCTTTGGGCGGGGGACCCATCTCCCAGCCGTATGGCCATTTTTGAGCCTGATAGGGCGCCAAGTGGGAAAGGGTGGTTTTGAGGCTGAAGGCAGCAAGCAAAGCCTGCAGCCCCCAGGTCTGTGGGGCTACGAAAGCGGTTCCCAAAGAGCTTTAGAACAAGGCATAGTTTTCCCTGCTGGGTCTTTGTGCGGGGGACCCATTTCCAGCTGTATGGCCATTTTTATGCCTGGCGCGGCGCCAAGTGGGAAAAGGGTGGTGTCGAGGCTGAAGGCAGCAGAAAGCCCGCATCCCCAGGTCTGTGGGCTACGCAAGCGGTCCCAAAGAGCTTTAGAACAAGGCATAGTTTTCCCTGCTGGCTCTTTGGGCGGGGGACCCATCTCCAGCCGTATGGCCATTTTTGTTCCTGATGCGGCGCCAAGTGGGAAAGGTGGTGTCGAGTCTGAAGGCAGCAGGAAAGCCTGCAGCCCCCAGGTCTGTGGGGCTACGCAAGCGGTTCCCAAAGAGCTTTAGAACAAGCCTAGTTTTCCCTGCTGGCCTCTTTGGGCGGGGGACCCATCTCCAGCCGTATGGCTATTTTTTGTGCCTGGCGCGGTGCGTAGTGGGAAAGGGTGGTTTTGAGGCTGAAGGCAGCAGGAAAGCCCGCAGCCCCCAGGTCTGTGGGGCTATGCAAGCGGTTCCCAATGAGCTTTAGAACAAGGCATAGTTTTCCCTGCTGGCTCTTAGGGCGGGGGACCCATCTCCAGCCTTATGGCCATTTTTGTGCCTGGCGCGGTGCGTAGTGGGAAAGGGTGGTTTTGAGGCTGAAGGCAGCAGGAAGCCCGCAGCCCCCAGGTCTGTGGGGCTACGCAAGCGGTTCCCAAAGAGCTTTAGAACAAGGCATAGTTTTCCATGCTGGCTCTTTGGGCAGGGGACCCATCCTCCAGCCGTATGGCCATTTTGTCCCTGGCCCGGCGCCAAGTGGGAAAGGGTGGCTTTGAGGCTGAAGGCAGCAGCAAAGCCCGCAGCCCCCAGGTCTGTGGGGCTACGCAAGCGGTTCCCAAAGAGCTTTAGAACAAGGCCTAGTTTTCCCTGCTGGCTCTTTGGGCGGGGGACCATCTCCAGCCGTATGGCCATTTTTGTGCCTGATGCGGCGCCAAGTGGGAAAGGTGGTTTTGAGGCTGAAGGCAGCAGCAAAGCCTGCAGCCCCCAGGTCTGTGGGGCTACGCAAGCGGGTTCCCAAAGAGCTTTAGAACAAGGCATAGTTTTCCCTAGCTGGCTCTTTGGGCGGGGGACCCATTTCCAGCTGTATGGCCATTTTTATGCCTGGCGCGGCGCCAAGTGGGAAAGGGTGGTGTCCGAGCTGAAGGCAGCAGGAAAGCCCGCATCCCCAGGTCTGTGGGCTACGCAAGCGGTTCCCAAAGAGCTTTAGAACAAGGCATAGTTTTCCCTGCTGGCTCCTTGGGCGGGGGACCCATCTCCAGCCGTATGGCCATTTTTTGAGCCTGGGCGCGGCGCCAAGTGGGAAAAGGGTTGCTTTGAGGCTGAAGGCAGGAGCAAAGCCTGCAGCCCCCAGGTCTGTGGGGCTACGCAAGTGGTTCCCAAAGAGCTTAGAACAACGCATAGTTTTCCCTGCTGGCTCTTTGGGCGGGGGACCCATCTCCAGTCGTATGGCTATTTTTATGCTGGCGCGGTGCGTAGTGGCAAAGGGTGGTTTTGAGGCTGAAGGCAGCAGGAAAGCCCGCAGCCCCCACGTCTGTGGGGGCCAAGCAAGCGGTTCCCAAAGAGCTTTAGAACAAGGCATAGTTGTCCCTGCTGGCTCTTTGGGCGGGGGACCCATCTCCAGCCGTATGGCCATTTTTGTGCCTGATGCGGCGCCAAGTGGGAAAGGGTGGTGTCGAGGCTGTAGGCAGCAGGAAAGCCTGCAGCCCCCAGGTCTGTGGGGCTATGGAAGCGGTTCCCAAAGTGCTTTAGAACAAGGCCTAGATTTCCCTGCTGGCTCTTTGGGCCGGGGACCCATCTCCATCCATAGACCATTTTTGTGCCTAGCGCGGCGCCAAGTGGGGAAAGGGTGGTGTCGAGGCTGAAGGCAGCAGGAAAGCCCGCAGCCCCCAGGTCTGTGGGGCTACGCAAGCGGTTCCCAAAGAGCTTTAGAACAAGGCATAGTTTTCACTGCTGGCTCTTTGGGCATGGGACCCATCTCCAGCCATAGGCCATTTTTGTGCCTGATGCGGCGCCAAGTGGGAAAGGGTGGCTTTGAGGCTGAAGGCAGCAGGAAAGCCTGCAGCCCCCAGGTCTGTGGGCCTACGCAAGCGGTTCCCAAAGAGCTTTAGAACAAGGCCTAGTTTTCCCTGATGGCTCTTTGGGCATGGGACCCATCTCCAGCCGTATGGCCCTTTTTGTACCTGGCGCGGCGCCAAGTGGGAAAGGGTGGTGTCATGGCTGAAGGCAGCAGCAAAGCCTGCAGCCCCCAGGTCTGTGGGGCTACGCAAGCGGTTCCCAAAGAGCTTTAGAACAAGGCATAGTTTTCCCTGCTGGCTCTTTGGGCATGGGACCCATCTCCAGCCATAGGCCAATTTTGTGCCTGGCGCGGCGCCAAGTGGGGAAAGGGTGCTGTCGAGGCTGAAGGCAGCAGGAAAGCCTGCAGCCCCCAGGTCTGTGGGGCTACGCACGCGGTTCCCAAAGAGCTTTAGAACAAGGCCCTAGTTTTCCCTGCTGGCTCTTTGGGCGGGGGACCCATCTCCAGCCGTATGGCTATTTTTGTGCCTGGCGCGGTGCGTAGTGGGAAAGGGTGGTTTTGAGGCTGAAGGCAGCAGGAAAGCCCGCAGCCCCAGGTCTGTGGGGCTATGCAAGCGGTTCCCAAAGAGCTTTAGAACAAGGCATAGTTTTCCCTGCTGAGCTCTTTGGGCGGGGGACCCATCTCCAGCCGTATGGCCATTTTTGTGCCTGGCGCGGTGCGTAGTGGGAAAGGGTGGTTTTGAGCTGAAGGCAGCAGGAAAGCCCGCAGCCCCCAGGTCTGTGGGGCTACGCAAGCGGTTCCCAAAGAGCTTTAGAACAAGGCATAGTTTTCCCTGCTGGCTCTTTGGGCATGGGACCCATCTCCAGCCACAGGCCATTTTTTGTACCTGGCGCGGCGCCAAGTGGGAAAGGGTGGTGTCAAGGCTGAAGGCAGCAGCAAAGCCTGCAGCCCCCAGGTCTGTGGGGCTAAGCAAGCGGTTCCCAAAGAGCTTTAGAACAAGGCATAGTTTTCCTGATGGCTCTTAGGGCATGGGACCCATCTCCAGCCATTGGCCATTTTTGTGCCTGATGGGGAGCCAAGTGGGAAAGGGTGGCTTTGAGGCTGAAGGCAGAAGGAAAGCCAGCAGCCCCCAGGTCTGTGGGCTACGCAAGCGGTTCCCAAAGAGCTTTAGAACAAGGCATAGTTTTCCCTGATGGCTCTTTGGGCATGGGACCCATCTCCACCCGTATGGCCATTTTTGAGCCTGGCGCGGGCGCCAAGTGGGAAAGGGTGGTGTCGAGGCTGAAGGCAGGAGCAAAGCCTGCAGCCCTAAGGTCTGTGGGGCTACGCAAGCGGTTCCCAAAGAGCTTTAGAACAAGGCATAGTTTTCCCTGCTGGCTCTTTGGGCATGGGACCCATCTCCAGCCATAGGCCAATTTTCTGCCTGGCGCGGCGCCAAGTGGGAAAGGGTGCTGTCGAGGCTGAAGGCAGCAGGAAAGCCTGCAGCCCCCAGGTCTGTGGGGCTACGCAAGCGGTTCCCAAAGAGCTTTAGAACAAGGCATAGTTTTCCTGCTTGTTCTTTGGGCGGGGGACCCATCTCCAGCCGTATGGCCATTTTTGTGCCTGGCGCGGTGCGTAGTGGGAAAGGGTGGTTTTGAGGCTGAAGGCAGCAGGAAAGCCCGCAGCCCCCAGGTCTGTGGGGCTATGCAAGCGGTTCCCAAAGAGCTTTAGAACAAGGCATAGTTTTCCCTGCTGGCTCTTAGGGCGGGGGACCCATCTCCAGCCGTATGGCCATTTTTGTGCCTGGCGCGGTGCGTAGTGGGAAAGGGTGGTTTTGAGGCTGAAGGCAGCAGGAAAGCCCGCAGCCCCCAGGTCTGTGGGGCTACGCAAGCGGTTCCCAAAGAGCTTTAGAACAAGGCATAGTTTTCCATGCTGGCTCTTTGGGCAGGGGGACCCATCTCCAGCCGTATGGCCATTTTTGTGCCTGGCGCGGCGCCAAGTGGGAAAGGGTGGTTTTGAGGCTGAAGGCAGCAGGAAAGCCTGCAGCCCCCAGGTCTGTGGGGCTACGCAAGCGGTTCCCAAAGAGCTTTAGAACAAGGCATAGTTTTCCCTGCTGGCTCTTTGGGCGGGGGACCCATCTCCAGCCATAGGCCATTTTTATGCCTGGCGCGGCGCCAAGTGGGAAAGGGTGGGTGTCGAGGCTGAAGGCAGCAGGAAAGCCCGCACCCCCAGGTCTGTGGGGGCTAAGCAAGCGGTTCCCAAAGAGCTTTAGAACAAGGCATAGTTTTCCCTCCTGGCTCTTTGGGCGGGGGACCCATCTCCAGCCGTATGGCCATTTTTGTGCCTGGCGCGGCGCCAAATGGGAAAGGGTGGTGTCGAGGCTGAAGGCAGCAGGAAAGCCTGCAGCCCCCAGGTCTGAGGGGCTACGCAAGCGGTTCCCAAAGAGCTTTAGAACAAGGCATAGTTTTCCCTGCTGGCTCCTTGGGCGGGGGACCCATCTCCAGCCGTATGGCCATTTTTGGGCCTGGCGAGCCACCAAGTGGGAAAGGGTGGTGTCGAGGCTGAAGGCAGCAGCAAAGCCCGCAGCCCCCAGGTCTGTGGGGCTACGCAAGCGGGTTCCCAAAGAGCTTTAGAACAAGGCATAGTTTTCCCCTGCTGGCTCTTTGGGCGGGGGACCCATCTCCAGCCGTATGGCCATTTTTGAGCCTGGCGCGGCGCCAAGTGGGAAAGGGTTGCTTTGAGGCTGAAGGCAGGAGCAAAGGCCTGCAGCCCCCAGGTCTGTGGGGCTACGCAAGTGGTTCCCAAAGAGCTTTAGAACAACGCATAGTTTTCCCTGATGGCTCTTTGGGCGGGGGACCCATCTCCAGTCGTATGGCTATTTTTATGCCTGGCGCGGTGCGTAGTGGCAAAGGGTGGTTTTGAGGCTGAAGGCAGCAGGAAAGCCGCAGCCCCCACGTCTGTGGGGCCAAGCAAGCGGTTCCCAAAGAGCTTTAGAACAAGCATAGTTGTCCCTGCTGGCTCTTTGGGCGGGGGGACCCATCTCCAGCCGTATGGCCATTTTTGTGCCTGATGCGGCGCCAAGTGGGAAAGGGGTGGTGTCGAGGCTGAAGGCAGCAGGAAAGCCTGCAGCCCCCAGGTCTGTGGGGCTACGCAAGTGGTTCCCAAAGAGCTTTAGAACAAGGCCTAGATTTCCCTGCTGGCTCTTTGGGCCGGGGACCCATCTCCATCCATAGACCATTTTTGTGCCTAGCGCGGCGCCAAGTGGGAAAGGGTGGTGTCGAGGCTGAAGGCAGCAGGAAAGCCCGCAGCCCCCAGGTCTGTGGGGCTACGCAAGCGGTTCCCAAAGAGCTTTAGAACAAGGCATAGTTTTCACTGCTGGCTCTTTGGGCATGGGGGGGGGGGGGGGGGGGGACCCATCTCCAGCCATAGGCCATTTTTGTGCCTGATGCGGCGCCAAGTGGGAAAGGGTGGCTTTGAGGCTGAAGGCAGCAGGAAAGCCTGCAGCCCCCAGGTCTGTGGGCTACGCAAGCGGTTCCCAAAGAGCTTTAGAACAAGGCCTAGTTTTCCCTGATGCTCTTTGGGCATGGGACCCATCTCCCAGCCGTATGGCCATTTTTGTGCCTGATGCGGCGCCAAGTGGGAAAGGGTGGTGTCGAGGCTGAAGGCAGCAGGAAAGCCTGCAGCCCCCAGGTCTGTGGGGCTATGGAAGCGGTTCCCAAAGTGCTTTAGAACAAGGCCTAGATTTCCCTGCTGGCTCTTTGGGCCGGGGACCCATCTCCATCCATAGACCATTTTTGTGCCTAGCGCGGCGCCAAGTGGAAAGGGTGGTGTCGAGGCTGAAGGCAGCAGGAAAGCCCGCAGCCCCCAGGTCTGTGGGGCTACGCAAGCGGTTCCCAAAGAGCTTTAGAACAAGGCATAGTTTTCACTGCTGGCTCTTTGGGCATGGGACCCATCTCCAGCCATAGGCCATTTTTGTGCCTGATGCGGCGCAAGTGGGAAAGGGGTGGCTTTGAGGCTGAAGGCAGCAGGAAAGCCTGCAGCCCCCCAGGTCTGTGGGCCTACGCAAGCGGTTCCCAAAGAGCTTTAGAACAAGGCCTAGTTTTCCCTGATGGCTCTTTGGGCATGGGACCCATCTCCAGCCGTATGGCCATTTTGTACGGCGCGGCGCCAAGTGGGAAAGGGTGGTGTCATGGCTGAAGGCAGCAGCAAAGCCTGCAGCCCCCAGGTCTGTGGGGCTACGCAAGCGGTTCCCAAAGAGCTTTAGAACAAGGCATAGTTTTCCCTGCTGGCTCTTTGGGCATGGGACCCATCTCCAGCCATAGGCCAATTTTGTGCCTGGCGCGGCGCCAAGTGGGAAAGGGTGCTGTCGAGGCTGAAGGCAGCAGGAAAGCCTGCAGCCCCCAGGTCTGTGGGGCTACGCACGCGGTTCCCAAAGAGCTTTAGAACAAGGCCTAGTTTTCCCTGCTGGCTCTTTGGGCGGGGGACCCATCTCCAGCCGTATGGCTATTTTTGTGCCTGGCGCGGTGCGTAGTGGGAAAGGGTGGTTTTGAGGCTGAAGGCAGCAGGAAAGCCCGCAGCCCCCAGGTCTGTGGGGCTATGCAAGCGGTTCCCAAAGAGCTTTAGAACAAGGCATAGTTTTCCCTGCTGGCTCTTTGGGCGGGGGACCCATCTCCAGCCGTATGGCCATTTTTGTGCCTGGCGCGGTGCGTAGTGGGAAAGGGTGGTTTTGAGGCTGAAGGCAGCAGGAAAGCCCGCAGCCCCCAGGTCTGTGGGGCTACGCAAGCGGTTCCCAAAGAGCTTTAGAACAAGGCATAGTTTTCCCTGCTGGCTCTTTGGGCATGGGACCCATCTCCAGCCACAGGCCATTTTTGTACCTGGCGCGGCGCCAAGTGGGAAAGGGTGGTGTCAAGGCTGAAGGCAGCAGCAAAGCCTGCAGCCCCCAGGTCTGTGGGGCTAAGCAAGCGGTTCCCAAAGAGCTTTAGAACAAGGCATAGTTTTCCCTGATGGCTCTTAGGGCATGGGACCCATCTCCAGCCATTGGCCATTTTTGTGCCTGATGGGGAGCCAAGTGGGAAAGGGTGGCTTTGAGGCTGAAGGCAGAAGGAAAGCCCGCAGCCCCCAGGTCTGTGGGCTACGCAAGCGGTTCCCAAAGAGCTTTAGAACAAGGCATAGTTTTCCCTGATGGCTCTTTGGGCATGGGACCCATCTCCACCCGTATGGCCATTTTTGAGCCTGGCGCGGCGCCAAGTGGGAAAGGGTGGTGTCGAGGCTGAAGGCAGGAGCAAAGCCTGCAGCCCTAAGGTCTGTGGGGCTACGCAAGCGGTTCCCAAAGAGCTTTAGAACAAGGCATAGTTTTCCCTGCTGGCTCTTTGGGCATGGGACCCATCTCCAGCCATAGGCCAATTTTCTGCCTGGCGCGGCGCCAAGTGGGAAAGGGTGCTGTCGAGGCTGAAGGCAGCAGGAAAGCCTGCAGCCCCCAGGTCTGTGGGGCTACGCAAGCGGTTCCCAAAGAGCTTTAGAACAAGGCATAGTTTTCCCTGCTTGTTCTTTGGGCGGGGGACCCATCTCCAGCCGTATGGCCATTTTTGTGCCTGGCGCGGTGCGTAGTGGGAAAGGGTGGTTTTGAGGCTGAAGGCAGCAGGAAAGCCCGCAGCCCCCAGGTCTGTGGGGCTATGCAAGCGGTTCCCAAAGAGCTTTAGAACAAGGCATAGTTTTCCCTGCTGGCTCTTAGGGCGGGGGACCCATCTCCAGCCGTATGGCCATTTTTGTGCCTGGCGCGGTGCGTAGTGGGAAAGGGTGGTTTTGAGGCTGAAGGCAGCAGGAAAGCCCGCAGCCCCCAGGTCTGTGGGGCTACGCAAGCGGTTCCCAAAGAGCTTTAGAACAAGGCATAGTTTTCCATGCTGGCTCTTTGGGCAGGGGACCCATCTCCAGCCGTATGGCCATTTTTGTGCCTGGCGCGGCGCCAAGTGGGAAAGGGTGGTTTTGAGGCTGAAGGCAGCAGGAAAGCCTGCAGCCCCCAGGTCTGTGGGGCTACGCAAGCGGTTCCCAAAGAGCTTTAGAACAAGGCATAGTTTTCCCTGCTGGCTCTTTGGGCGGGGGACCCATCTCCAGCCATAGGCCATTTTTATGCCTGGCGCGGCGCCAAGTGGGAAAGGGTGGTGTCGAGGCTGAAGGCAGCAGGAAAGCCCGCACCCCCAGGTCTGTGGGGCTAAGCAAGCGGTTCCCAAAGAGCTTTAGAACAAGGCATAGTTTTCCCTGCTGGCTCTTTGGGCGGGGGACCCATCTCCAGCCGTATGGCCATTTTTGTGCCTGGCGCGGCGCCAAATGGGAAAGGGTGGTGTCGAGGCTGAAGGCAGCAGGAAAGCCTGCAGCCCCCAGGTCTGAGGGGCTACGCAAGCGGTTCCCAAAGAGCTTTAGAACAAGGCATAGTTTTCCCTGCTGGCTCCTTGGGCGGGGGACCCATCTCCAGCCGTATGGCCATTTTTGGGCCTGGCGAGCCACCAAGTGGGAAAGGGTGGTGTCGAGGCTGAAGGCAGCAGCAAAGCCCGCAGCCCCCAGGTCTGTGGGGCTACGCAAGCGGTTCCCAAAGAGCTTTAGAACAAGGCATAGTTTTCCCTGCTGGCTCTTTGGGCGGGGGACCCATCTCCAGCCGTATGGCCATTTTTGAGCCTGGCGCGGCGCCAAGTGGGAAAGGGGTTGCTTTGAGGCTGAAGGCAGGAGCAAAGCCTGCAGCCCCCAGGTCTGTGGGGCTACGCAAGTGGTTCCCAAAGAGCTTTAGAACAACGCATAGTTTTCCCTGATGGCTCTTTGGGCGGGGGACCCATCTCCAGTCGTATGGCTATTTTTATGCCTGGCGCGGTGCGTAGTGGCAAAGGGTGGTTTTGAGGCTGAAGGCAGCAGGAAAGCCCGCAGCCCCCACGTCTGTGGGGCCAAGCAAGCGGTTCCCAAAGAGCTTTAGAACAAGGCATAGTTGTCCCTGCTGGCTCTTTGGGCGGGGGACCCATCTCCAGCCGTATGGCCATTTTTGTGCCTGATGCGGCGCCAAGTGGGAAAGGGTGGTGTCGAGGCTGAAGGCAGCAGGAAAGCCTGCAGCCCCCAGGTCTGTGGGGCTACGCAAGTGGTTCCCAAAGAGCTTTAGAACAAGGCCTAGATTTCCCTGCTGGCTCTTTGGGCCGGGGACCCATCTCCATCCATAGACCATTTTTGTGCCTAGCGCGGCGCCAAGTGGGAAAGGGTGGTGTCGAGGCTGAAGGCAGCAGGAAAGCCCGCAGCCCCCAGGTCTGTGGGGCTACGCAAGCGGTTCCCAAAGAGCTTTAGAACAAGGCATAGTTTTCACTGCTGGCTCTTTGGGCATGGGACCCATCTCCAGCCGTATGGCCATTTTTGTGCCTGATGCGGCGCCAAGTGGGAAAGGGTGGTGTCGAGGCTGAAGGCAGCAGGAAAGCCTGCAGCCCCCAGGTCTGTGGGGCTATGGAAGCGGTTCCCAAAGTGCTTTAGAACAAGGCCTAGATTTCCCTGCTGGCTCTTTGGGCCGGGGACCCATCTCCATCCATAGACCATTTTTGTGCCTAGCGCGGCGCCAAGTGGGAAAGGGTGGTGTCGAGGCTGAAGGCAGCAGGAAAGCCCGCAGCCCCCAGGTCTGTGGGGCTACGCAAGCGGTTCCCAAAGAGCTTTAGAACAAGGCATAGTTTTCACTGCTGGCTCTTTGGGCATGGGACCCATCTCCAGCCATATGGCCATTTTTGTGCCTGATGCGGCGCCAAGTGGGAAAGGGTGGCTTTGAGGCTGAAGGCAGCAGGAAAGCCTGCAGCCCCCAGGTCTGTGGGCCTACGCAAGCGGTTCCCAAAGAGCTTTAGAACAAGGCCTAGTTTTCCCTGATGGCTCTTTGGGCATGGGACCCATCTCCAGCCGTATGGCCATTTTTGTACCTGGCGCGGCGCCAAGTGGGAAAGGGTGGTGTCATGGCTGAAGGCAGCAGCAAAGCCTGCAGCCCCCAGGTCTGTGGGGCTACGCAAGCGGTTCCCAAAGAGCTTTAGAACAAGGCATAGTTTTCCCTGCTGGCTCTCTGGGCGGGGGACCCATCTCCAGCCATAGGCCAATTTTGTGCCTGGCGCGGCGCCAAGTGGGAAAGGGTGCTGTCGAGGCTGAAGGCAGCAGGAAAGCCTGCAGCCCCCAGGTCTGTGGGGCTACGCACGCGGTTCCCAAAGAGCTTTAGAACAAGGCCTAGTTTTCCCTGCTGGCTCTTTGGGCGGGGGACCCATCTCCAGCCGTATGGCTATTTTTGTGCCTGGCGCGGTGCGTAGTGGGAAAGGGTGGTTTTGAGGCTGAAGGCAGCAGGAAAGCCCGCAGCCCCCAGGTCTGTGGGGCTATGCAAGCGGTTCCCAAAGAGCTTTAGAACAAGGCATAGTTTTCCCTGCTGGCTCTTTGGGCGGGGGACCCATCTCCAGCCGTATGGCCATTTTTGTGCCTGGCGCGGTGCGTAGTGGGAAAGGGTGGTTTTGAGGCTGAAGGCAGCAGGAAAGCCCGCAGCCCCCAGGTCTGTGGGGCTACGCAAGCGGTTCCCAAAGAGCTTTAGAACAAGGCATAGTTTTCCCTGCTGGCTCTTTGGGCATGGGACCCATCTCCAGCCACAGGCCATTTTTGTACCTGGCGCGGCGCCAAGTGGGAAAGGGTGGTGTCAAGGCTGAAGGCAGCAGCAAAGCCTGCAGCCCCCAGGTCTGTGGGGCTAAGCAAGCGGTTCCCAAAGAGCTTTAGAACAAGGCATAGTTTTCCCTGATGGCTCTTAGGGCATGGGACCCATCTCCAGCCATTGGCCATTTTTGTGCCTGATGGGGAGCCAAGTGGGAAAGGGTGGCTTTGAGGCTGAAGGCAGAAGGAAAGCCCGCAGCCCCCAGGTCTGTGGGCTACGCAAGCGGTTCCCAAAGAGCTTTAGAACAAGGCATAGTTTTCCCTGATGGCTCTTTGGGCATGGGACCCATCTCCACCCGTATGGCCATTTTTGAGCCTGGCGCGGCGCCAAGTGGGAAAGGGTGGTGTCGAGGCTGAAAGCAGGAGCAAAGCCTGCAGCCCTAAGGTCTGTGGGGCTACGCAAGCGGTTCCCAAAGAGCTTTAGAACAAGGCATAGTTTTCCCTGCTGGCTCTTTGGGCATGGGACCCATCTCCAGCCATAGGCCAATTTTCTGCCTGGCGCGGCGCCAAGTGGGAAAGGGTGCTGTCGAGGCTGAAGGCAGCAGGAAAGCCTGCAGCCCCCAGGTCTGTGGGGCTACGCAAGCGGTTCCCAAAGAGCTTTAGAACAAGGCATAGTTTTCCCTGCTTGTTCTTTGGGCGGGGGACCCATCTCCAGCCGTATGGCCATTTTTGTGCCTGGCGCGGTGCGTAGTGGGAAAGGGTGGTTTTGAGGCTGAAGGCAGCAGGAAAGCCCGCAGCCCCCAGGTCTGTGGGGCTATGCAAGCGGTTCCCAAAGAGCTTTAGAACAAGGCATAGTTTTCCCTGCTGGCTCTTTGGGTGGGGGACCCATCTCCAGCCGTATGGCCATTTTTGTGCCTGGCGCGGTGCGTAGTGGGAAAGGGTGGTTTTGAGGCTGAAGGCAGCAGGAAAGCCCGCAGCCCCCAGGTCTGTGGGGCTACGCAAGCGGTTCCCAAAGAGCTTTAGAACAAGGCATAGTTTTCCATGCTGGCTCTTTGGGCAGGGGACCCATCTCCAGCCGTATGGCCATTTTTGTGCCTGGCGCGGCGCCAAGTGGGAAAGGGTGGTTTTGAGGCTGAAGGCAGCAGGAAAGCCTGCAGCCCCCAGGTCTGTGGGGCTACGCAAGCGGTTCCCAAAGAGCTTTAGAACAAGGCATAGTTTTCCCTGCTGGCTCTTTGGGCGGGGGACCCATCTCCAGCCATAGGCCATTTTTATGCCTGGCGCGGCGCCAAGTGGGAAAGGGTGGTGTCGAGGCTGAAGGCAGCAGGAAAGCCCGCACCCCCAGGTCTGTGGGGCTAAGCAAGCGGTTCCCAAAGAGCTTTAGAACAAGGCATAGTTTTCCCTGCTGGCTCTTTGGGCGGGGGACCCATCTCCAGCCGTATGGCCATTTTTGTGCCTGGCGCGGCGCCAAATGGGAAAGGGTGGTGTCGAGGCTGAAGGCAGCAGGAAAGCCTGCAGCCCCCAGGTCTGAGGGGCTACGCAAGCGGTTCCCAAAGAGCTTTAGAACAAGGCATAGTTTTCCCTGCTGGCTCCTTGGGCGGGGGACCCATCTCCAGCCGTATGGCCATTTTTGGGCCTGGCGAGCCACCAAGTGGGAAAGGGTGGTGTCGAGGCTGAAGGCAGCAGCAAAGCCCGCAGCCCCCAGGTCTGTGGGGCTACGCAAGCGGTTCCCAAAGAGCTTTAGAACAAGGCATAGTTTTCCCTGCTGGCTCTTTGGGCGGGGGACCCATCTCCAGCCGTATGGCCATTTTTGAGCCTGGCGCGGCGCCAAGTGGGAAAGGGTTGCTTTGAGGCTGAAGGCAGGAGCAAAGCCTGCAGCCCCCAGGTCTGTGGGGCTACGCAAGTGGTTCCCAAAGAGCTTTAGAACAACGCATAGTTTTCCCTGATGGCTCTTTGGGCGGGGGACCCATCTCCAGTCGTATGGCTATTTTTATGCCTGGCGCGGTGCGTAGTGGCAAAGGGTGGTTTTGAGGCTGAAGGCAGCAGGAAAGCCCGCAGCCCCCACGTCTGTGGGGCCAAGCAAGCGGTTCCCAAAGAGCTTTAGAACAAGGCATAGTTGTCCCTGCTGGCTCTTTGGGCGGGGGACCCATCTCCAGCCGTATGGCCATTTTTGTGCCTGATGCGGCGCCAAGTGGGAAAGGGTGGTGTCGAGGCTGAAGGCAGCAGGAAAGCCTGCAGCCCCCAGGTCTGTGGGGCTACGCAAGTGGTTCCCAAAGAGCTTTAGAACAAGGCCTAGATTTCCCTGCTGGCTCTTTGGGCCGGGGACCCATCTCCATCCATAGACCATTTTTGTGCCTAGCGCGGCGCCAAGTGGGAAAGGGTGGTGTCGAGGCTGAAGGCAGCAGGAAAGCCCGCAGCCCCCAGGTCTGTGGGGCTACGCAAGCGGTTCCCAAAGAGCTTTAGAACAAGGCATAGTTTTCACTGCTGGCTCTTTGGGCATGGGACCCATCTCCAGCCATAGGCCATTTTTGTGCCTGATGCGGCGCCAAGTGGGAAAGGGTGGCTTTGAGGCTGAAGGCAGCAGGAAAGCCTGCAGCCCCCAGGTCTGTGGGGCTACGCAAGCGGTTCCCAAAGAGCTTTAGAACAAGGCCTAGTTTTCCCTGATGGCTCTTTGGGCATGGGACCCATCTCCAGCCGTATGGCCATTTTTGTACCTGGCGCGGCGCCAAGTGGGAAAGGGTGGTGTCAAGGCTGAAGGCAGCAGCAAAGCCTGCAGCCCCCAGGTCTGTGGGGCTACGCAAGCGGTTCCCAAAGAGCTTTAGAACAAGGCATAGTTTTCCCTGCTGGCTCTTTGGGCATGGGACCCATCTCCAGCCATAGGCCAATTTTGTGCCTGGCGCGGCGCCAAGTGGGAAAGGGTGCTGTCGAGGCTGAAGGCAGCAGGAAAGCCTGCAGCCCCCAGGTCTGTGGGGCTACGCACGCGGTTCCCAAAGAGCTTTAGAACAAGGCCTAGTTTTCCCTGCTGGCTCTTTGGGCGGGGGACCCATCTCCAGCCGTATGGCTATTTTTGTGCCTGGCGCGGTGCGTAGTGGGAAAGGGTGGTTTTGAGGCTGAAGGCAGCAGGAAAGCCCGCAGCCCCCAGGTCTGTGGGGCTATGCAAGCGGTTCCCAAAGAGCTTTAGAACAAGGCATAGTTTTCCCTGCTGGCTCTTTGGGCGGGGGACCCATCTCCAGCCGTATGGCCATTTTTGTGCCTGGCGCGGTGCGTAGTGGGAAAGGGTGGTTTTGAGGCTGAAGGCAGCAGGAAAGCCCGCAGCCCCCAGGTCTGTGGGGCTACGCAAGCGGTTCCCAAAGAGCTTTAGAACAAGGCATAGTTTTCCCTGCTGGCTCTTTTGGCAGGGGACCCATCTCCAGCCGTATGGCCATTTTTGTCCCTGGCCCGGCGCCAAGTGGGAAAGGGTGGTGTCGAGGCTGAAGGCAGCAGCAAAGCCTGCAGCCCCCAGGTCTGTGGGGCCAAGCAAGCGGTTCAAAAAGAGCTTTAGAACAAGGCATAGTTTTCCCTGATGGCTCTTTGGGCATGGGACCCATCTCCAGCCATAGGCCATTTTTGTGCCTGGCGCGACGCCAAGTGGGAAAGGGTGGCTTTGAGGCTGAAGGCAGCAGGAAAGCCTGCAGCCCCCAGGTCTGTGGGCCTACGCAAGCGGTTCCCAAAGAGCTTTAGAACAAGGCATAGTTTTCCCTGCTGGCTCTTTGGGCGGGGGACCCATCTCCAGCCGTATGGCCATTTTTGTCCCTGGCCCGGCGCCAAGTGGGAAAGGGTGGTGTCGAGGCTGAAGGCAGCAGCAAAGCCTGCAGCCCCCAGGTCTGTGGGGCCAAGCAAGCGGTTCAAAAAGAGCTTTAGAACAAGGGATAGTTTTCCCTGCTGGCTCTTTGGGCATGGGACCCATCTCCAGCCATAGGCCATTTTTGTGCCTGGCGCGACGCCAAGTGGGAAAGGGTGGCTTTGAGGCTGAAGGCAGCAGGAAAGCCCGCAGCCCCCAGGTCTGTGGGGCTACGCAAGCGGTTCCCAAAGAGCTTTAGAACAAGGCCTAGTTTTCCCTGCTGGCTCTTTGGGCGGGGGACCCATCTCCAGCCATAGACCATTTTTGTGCCTGGCGCGGTGCGTAGTGGGAAAGGGTGGTTTTGAGGCTGAAGGCAGCAGGAAAGCCCGCAGCCCCCAGGTCTGTGGGGCTATGCAAGCGGTTCCCAAAGAGCTTTAGAACAAGGCATAGTTTTCCCTGCTGGCTCTTTTGGCAGGGGACCCATCTCCAGCCGTATGGCCATTTTTGTCCCTGGCGCGGCGCCAAGTGGGAAAGGGTGCTGTCGAGGCTGAAGGCAGCAGCAAATCCTGCAGCCCCCAGGTCTGTGGGGCCAAGCAAGCGGTTCAAAAAGAGCTTTAGAACAAGGCATAGTTTTCCCTGATGGCTCTTTGGGCATGGGACCCATCTCCAGCCATAGGCCATTTTTGTGCCTGGCGCGACGCCAAGTGGGAAAGGGTGCTGTCGAGGCTGAAGGCAGCAGGAAAGCCCGCAGCCCCCAGGTCTGTGGGGCTACGCAAGCGGTTCCCAAAGAGCTTTAGAACAAGGCATAGTTTTCCCTGATGGCTCTTTGGGCATGGGACCCATCTCCAGCCGTATGGCCATTTTTGTGCCTGGCGCGGTGCGTAGTGGGAAAGGGTGGTTTTGAGGCTGAAGGCAGCAGGAAAGCCTGCAGCCCCCAGGTCTGTGGGGCTACGCAAGCGGTTCCCAAAGAGCTTTAGAACAAGGCATAGTTTTCCCTGCTGGCTCTTTGGGCGGGGGACCCATCTCCAGCCGTATGGCCATTTTTGTCCCTGGCCCGGCGCCAAGTGGGAAAGGGTGGTGTCGAGGCTGAAGGCAGGAGCAAAGCCTGCAGCCCTAAGGTCTGTGGGGCTACGCAAGCGGTTCCCAAAGAGCTTTAGAACAAGGCATAGTTTTCCCTGCTGGCTCTTTGGGCATGGGACCCATCTCCAGCCATAGGCCATTTTTGTGCCTGCCGCGGTGCCAAGTGGGAAAGGGTGGTGTCGAGGCTGAAGGCAGCAGGAAAGCCTGCAGCCCCCAGGTCTGTGGGGCTACGCAAGCGGTTCCCAAAGAGCTTTAGAACAAGGCCTAGTTTTCCCTGCTGGCTCTTTGGGCGGGGGACCCATCTCCAGCCATAGGCCATTATTGTGCCTGGCGCGGTGCCAAGTGGGAAAGGGTGTCTTTGAGGCTGAAGGCAGCAGGAAAGCCCGCAGCCCCCAGGTCTGTGGGGCTACGCAAGCGGTTCCCAAAGAGCTTTAGAACAAGGCATAGTTTTCCCTGCTTGTTCTTTGGGCGGGGGACCCATCTCCAGCCGTATGGCCATTTTTGTGCCTGGCGCGGCGCCAAGTGGGAAAGGGTGTTTTTGAGGGTGAAGGCAGCAGGAAAGCCCGCAGCCCCCAGGTCTGTGGGGCTACGCAAGCGGTTCCCAAAGAGCTTTAGAACAAGGCATAGTTTTCACTGCTGGCTCTTTGGGCATGGGACCCATCTCCAGCCGTATGGCCATTTTTGTGCCTGGCGCGACGCCAAGTAGGAAAGGGTGGCTTTGAGGCTGAAGGCAGCAGGAAAGCCCGCAGCCCCCAGGTCTGTGGGGCTACGCAAGCGGTTCCCAAAGAGCTTTAGAACAAGGCATAGTTTTCACTGCTGGCTCTTTGGGCATGGGACCCATCTCCAGCCGTATGGCCATTTTTGTGCCTGGCGCGGTGCGTAGTGGGAAAGGGTGGTTTTGACGCTGAAGGCAGCAGGAAAGCCCGCAGCCCCCAGGTCTGTGGGGCTACGCAAGCGGTTCCCAAAGAGCTTTAGAACAAGGCATAGTTTTCCCTGCTGGCTCTTTGGGCGGGGGACCCATCTCCAGCCGTATGGCCATTTTTGTGCCTGGCGCGGCGCCAAGTGGGATAGGGTGGCTTTGAGGCTGAAGGCAGGAGCAAAGCCTGCAGCCCTAAGGTCTGTGGGGCTACGCAAGCGGTTCCCAAAGAGCTTTAGAACAAGGCATAGTTTTCCCTGCTGGCTCTTTGGGCATGGGACCCATCTCCAGCCATAGGCCATTTTTGTGCCTGGCGCGGTGCCAAGTGGGAAAGGGTGGTGTCGAGGCTGAAGGCAGCAGGAAAGCCTGCAGCCCCCAGGTCTGTGGGGCTACGCAAGCGGTTCCCAAAGAGCTTTAGAACAAGGCCTAGTTTTCCCTGCTGGCTCTTTGGGCGGGGGACCCATCTCCAGCCGTATGGCCATTATTGTGCCTGGCGCGGTGCCAAGTGGGAAAGGGTGTCTTTGAGGCTGAAGGCAGCAGGAAAGCCTGCAGCCCCCAGGTCTGTGGGGCTACGCAAGCGGTTCCCAAAGAGCTTTAGAACAAGGCATAGTTTTCCCTGCTTGTTCTTTGGGCGGGGGACCCATCTCCAGCCGTATGGCCATTTTTGTGCCTGGCGCGGCGCCAAGTGGGAAAGGGTGTTTTTGAGGGTGAAGGCAGCAGGAAAGCCCGCAGCCCCCAGGTCTGTGGGGCTACGCAAGCGGTTCAAAAAGAGCTTTAGAACAAGGCATAGTTTTCACTGCTGGCTCTTTGGGCATGGGACCCATCTCCAGCCGTATGGCCATTTTTGTGCCTGGCGCGACGCCAAGTAGGAAAGGGTGGCTTTGAGGCTGAAGGCAGCAGGAAAGCCCGCAGCCCCCAGGTCTGTGGGGCTACGCAAGCGGTTCCCAAAGAGCTTTAGAACAAGGCATAGTTTTCCCTGCTGGCTCTTTGGGCGGGGGACCCATCTCCAGCCGTATGGCCATTTTTGTGCCTGGCGCGGTGCGTAGTGGGAAAGGGTGGTTTTGACGCTGAAGGCAGCAGCAAAGCCCGCAGCCCCCAGGTCTGTGGGGCTACGCAAGCGGTTCCCAAAGAGCTTTAGAACAAGGCATAGTTTTCCCTGCTGGCTCTTTGGGCGAGGGACCCATCTCCAGCCGTATGGCCATTTTTGTGCCTGGCGCGGCGCCAAGTGGGATAGGGTGGCTTTGAGGCTGAAGGCAGGAGCAAAGCCTGCAGCCCTAAGGTCTGTGGGGCTACGCAAGCGGTTCCCAAAGAGCTTTAGAACAAGGCATAGTTTTCCCTGCTGGCTCTTTGGGCATGGGACCCATCTCCAGCCATAGGCCATTTTTGTGCCTGGCGCGGCGCCAAGTGGGAAAGGGTGCTGTCGAGGCTGAAGGCAGCAGGAAAGCCTGCAGCCCCCAGGTCTGTGAGGCTACGCAAGCGGTTCCCAAAGAGCTTTAGAACAAGGCATAGTTTTCCCTGCTGGCTCTTTGGGCGGGGGACCCATCTCCAGCCGTATGGCTATTTTTGTGCCTGGCGCGGTGCGTAGTGGGAAAGGGTGGTTTTGAGGCTGAAGGCAGCAGGAAAGCCCGCAGCCCCCAGGTCTGTGGGGCTATGCAAGCGGTTCCCAAAGAGCTTTAGAACAAGGCATAGTTTTCCCTGCTGGCTCTTTGGGCGGGGGAGCCATCTCCAGCCATAGACCATTTTTGTGCCTGGCGCGGTGCGTAGTGGGAAAGGGTGGTTTTGAGGCTGAAGGCAGCAGGAAAGCCCGCAGCCCCCAGGTCTGTGGGGCTACGCAAGCGGTTCCCAAAGAGCTTTAGAACAAGGCATAGTTTTCCCTGCTGGCTCTTTTGGCAGGGGACCCATCTCCAGCCGTATGGCCATTTTTGTCCCTGGCGCGGCGCCAAGTGGGAAAGGGTGGTGTCGAGGCTGAAGGCAGCAGCAAAGCCTGCAGCCCCCAGGTCTGTGGGGCCAAGCAAGCGGTTCAAAAAGAGCTTTAGAACAAGGCATAGTTTTCCCTGATGGCTCTTTGGGCATGGGACCCATCTCCAGCCATAGGCCATTTTTGTGCCTGGCGCGACGCCAAGTGGGAAAGGGTGCTGTCGAGGCTGAAGGCAGCAGGAAAGCCCGCAGCCCCCAGGTCTGTGGGGCTACGCAAGCGGTTCCCAAAGAGCTTTAGAACAAGGCATAGTTTTCCCTGATGGCTCTTTGGGCATGGGACCCATCTCCAGCCGTATGGCCATTTTTGTGCCTGGCGCGGTGCGTAGTGGGAAAGGGTGGTTTTGAGGCTGAAGGCAGCAGGAAAGCCCGCAGCCCCCAGGTCTGTGGGGCTACGCAAGCGGTTCCCAAAGAGCTTTAGAACAAGGCATAGTTTTCCCTGCTGGCTCTTTGGGCGGGGGACCCATCTCCAGCCGTATGGCCATTTTTGTCCCTGGCCCGGCGCCAAGTGGGAAAGGGTGGTGTCGAGGCTGAAGGCAGGAGCAAAGCCTGCAGCCCTAAGGTCTGTGGGGTTACGCAAGCGGTTCCCAAAGAGCTTTAGAACAAGGCATAGTTTTCCCTGCTGGCTCTTTGGGCATGGGACCCATCTCCAGCCATAGGCCATTTTTGTGCCTGGCGCGGCGCCAAGTGGGAAAGGGTGGTTTTGAGGCTGAAGGCAGCAGGAAAGCCCGCATCCCCCAGGTCTGTGGGGCTACGCAAGCGGTTCCCAAAGAGCTTTAGAACAAGGCATAGTTTTCCCTGCTGGCTCTTTGGGCGGGGGACCCATCTCCAGCCGTATGGCCATTTTTGTGCCTGGCGCGGCGTCAAGTGGGAAAGGGTGGTGTCGAGGCTGAAGGCAGGAGCAAAGCCTGCAGCCCCCAGGTCTGTGGGGCTACGCAAGTGGTTCCCAAAGAGCTTTAGAACAAGGCATAGTTTTCCCTGATGGCTCCTTGGGCGGGGGACCCATCTCCAGCCGTATGGCCATTTTTGGGCCTGGCGAGGCACCAAGTGGGAAAGGGTGGTGTCGAGTCTGAAGGCAGCAGGAAAGCCCGCAGCCCCCAGGTCTGTGGGGCTACGCAAGCGGTTCCCAAAGAGCTTTAGAACAAGGCATAGTTTTCCCTGCTGGCTCTTTGGGCGGGGGACCCATCTCCAGCCGTATGGCCATTTTTGAGCCTGGCGCGGCGCCAAGTGGGAAAGGGTTGCTTTGAAGCTGAAGGCAGCAGGAAAGCCTGCAGCCCCCAGGTCTGTGGGGCTACGCAAGCGGTTCCCAAAGAGCTTTAGAACAAGGCATATTTTTCCCTGCTGGCTCTTTGGGCGGGGGACCCATCTCCAGTCGTATGGCTATTTTTATGCCTGGCGCGGTGCGTAGTGGGAAAGGGTGGTTTTGAGGCTGAAGGCAGCAGGAAAGCCTGCAGCCCCCAGGTCTGTGGGGCTACGCAAGCGGTTCCCAAAGAGCTTTAGAACAAGGCATAGTTTTCCCTGCTGGCTCTTTAGTTGGGGGACCCATCTCCAGCCGTATGGCCATTTTTGTGCCTGGCGCGGCGCCAAGTGGGAAAGGGTGGTTTTGAGGCTGAAGGCAGCAGGAAAGCCCGCAGCCCCCAGGTCTGTGGGGCTACGCAAGCGGTTCCCAAAGAGCTTTAGAACAAGGCATAGTTTTCCCTGCTGGCTCTTTGGGCATGGGACCCATCTCCAGCCATAGGCCATTTTTGTGCCTGGCGCGGCGCCAAGTGGGAAAGGGTGCTGTCGAGGCTGAAGGCAGCAGGAAAGCCTGCAGCCCCCAGGTCTGTGAGGCTACGCAAGCGGTTCCCAAAGAGCTTTAGAACAAGGCATAGTTTTCCCTGCTGGCTCTTTGGGCGGGGGACCCATCTCCAGCCGTATGGCTATTTTTGTGCCTGGCGCGGTGCGTAGTGGGAAAGGGTGGTTTTGAGGCTGAAGGCAGCAGGAAAGCCCGCAGCCCCCAGGTCTGTGGGGCTATGCAAGCGGTTCCCAAAGAGCTTTAGAACAAGGCATAGTTTTCCCTGCTGGCTCTTTGGGCGGGGGAGCCATCTCCAGCCATAGACCATTTTTGTGCCTGGCGCGGTGCGTAGTGGGAAAGGGTGGTTTTGAGGCTGAAGGCAGCAGGAAAGCCCGCAGCCCCCAGGTCTGTGGGGCTACGCAAGCGGTTCCCAAAGAGCTTTAGAACAAGGCATAGTTTTCCCTGCTGGCTCTTTTGGCAGGGGACCCATCTCCAGCCGTATGGCCATTTTTGTCCCTGGCGCGGCGCCAAGTGGGAAAGGGTGGTGTCGAGGCTGAAGGCAGCAGCAAAGCCTGCAGCCCCCAGGTCTGTGGGGCCAAGCAAGCGGTTCAAAAAGAGCTTTAGAACAAGGCATAGTTTTCCCTGATGGCTCTTTGGGCATGGGACCCATCTCCAGCCATAGGCCATTTTTGTGCCTGGCGCGACGCCAAGTGGGAAAGGGTGCTGTCGAGGCTGAAGGCAGCAGGAAAGCCCGCAGCCCCCAGGTCTGTGGGGCTACGCAAGCGGTTCCCAAAGAGCTTTAGAACAAGGCATAGTTTTCCCTGATGGCTCTTTGGGCATGGGACCCATCTCCAGCCGTATGGCCATTTTTGTGCCTGGCGCGGTGCGTAGTGGGAAAGGGTGGTTTTGAGGCTGAAGGCAGCAGGAAAGCCCGCATCCCCCAGGTCTGTGGGGCTACGCAAGCGGTTCCCAAAGAGCTTTAGAACAAGGCATAGTTTTCCCTGCTGGCTCTTTGGGCGGGGGACCCATCTCCAGCCGTATGGCCATTTTTGTCCCTGGCCCGGCGCCAAGTGGGAAAGGGTGGTGTCGAGGCTGAAGGCAGGAGCAAAGCCTGCAGCCCCCAGGTCTGTGGGGCTACGCAAGTGGTTCCCAAAGAGCTTTAGAACAAGGCATAGTTTTCCCTGCTGGCTCCTTGGGCGGGGGACCCATCTCCAGCCGTATGGCCATTTTTGGGCCTGGCGAGGCACCAAGTGGGAAAGGGTGGTGTCGAGTCTGAAGGCAGCAGGAAAGCCCGCAGCCCCCAGGTCTGTGGGGCTACGCAAGCGGTTCCCAAAGAGCTTTAGAACAAGGCATAGTTTTCCCTGCTGGCTCTTTGGGCGGGGGACCCATCTCCAGCCGTATGGCCATTTTTGAGCCTGGCGCGGCGCCAAGTGGGAAAGGGTTGCTTTGAAGCTGAAGGCAGCAGGAAAGCCTGCAGCCCCCAGGTCTGTGGGGCTACGCAAGCGGTTCCCAAAGAGCTTTAGAACAAGGCATATTTTTCCCTGCTGGCTCTTTGGGCGGGGGACCCATCTCCAGTCGTATGGCTATTTTTATGCCTGGCGCGGTGCGTAGTGGGAAAGGGTGGTTTTGAGGCTGAAGGCAGCAGGAAAGCCTGCAGCCCCCAGGTCTGTGGGGCTACGCAAGCGGTTCCCAAAGAGCTTTAGAACAAGGCATAGTTTTCCCTGCTGGCTCTTTAGTTGGGGGACCCATCTCCAGCCGTATGGCCATTTTTGTGCCTGGCGCGGCGCCAAGTGGGAAAGGGTGGTTTTGAGGCTGAAGGCAGCAGGAAAGCCCGCAGCCCCCAGGTCTGTGGGGCTACGCAAGCGGTTCCCAAAGAGCTTTAGAACAAGGCATAGTTTTCCCTGCTGGCTCTTTGGGCGGGGGACCCATCTCCAGCCGTATGGCCATTTTTGTGCCTGATGCGGCGCCAAGTGGGAAAGGGTCCTGTGGAGGCTGAAGGCAGCAGGAAAGCCCGCAGCCCCCAGGTCTGTGGGGCCAAGCAAGCGGTTCCCAAAGAGCTTTAGAACAAGGCATAGTTTTCCCTGCTGGCTCTTTGGGCGGGGGACCCATCTCCAGCCATAGGCCATTTTTGTGCCTGGCGCGACGCCAAGTGGGAAAGGGTGGCTTTGAGGCTGAAGGTAGCATGAAAGCCTGCAGCCCCCAGGTCTGTGGGGCTACGCAAGCGGTTCCCAAAGAGCTTTAGAACAAGGCATAGTTTTCCCTGCTGGCTCTTTGGGCATGGGACCCATCTCCAGCCATATGGCCATTTTTGAGCCTGGCGCGGCGCCAAGTGGGGAAGGGTGGTGTCGAGTCTGAAGGCAGCAGGAAAGCCCGCAGCCCCCAGGTCTGTGGGGCTACGCAAGCGGTTCCCAAAGAGCTTTAGAACAAGGCATAGTTTTCCCTGCTGGCTCTTTTGGGGGGAGACATATCTCCAGCCATAGGCCATTTTTGTGCCTAGCGCGGCGCCAAGTGGGAAAGGGTGTTGTCGAGGCTTAAGGCAGCAGGAGAGCCTGCAGCCCCCAGGTCTGTGTTGCCAAGCAAGCGGATCCCAAAGAGCTTTAGAACAAGGCATAGTTTTCCCTGCTGGCTCTTTTGGCAGGGGACCCATCTCCAGCCGTATGGCCATTTTTGTGCCTGGCGCGGCGCCAAGTGGGAAAGGGTGCTGTCGAGGCTGAAGGCAGCAGCAAAGCCTGCAGCCCCCAGGTCTGTGGGGCTACGCAAGCGGTTCCCAAAGAGCTTTAGAACAAGGCCTAGTTTTCCCTGCTGGCTCTTTGGGCGGGGGACCCATCTCCAGCCGTATGGCTATTTTTGTGCCTGGCGCGGTGCGTAGTGGGAAAGGGTGGTTTTGAGGCTGAAGGCAGCAGGAAAGCCCGCAGCCCCCAGGTCTGTGGGGCTATGCAAGTGGTTCCCAAAGAGCTTTAGAACAAGGCATAGTTTTCCCTGCTGGCTCTTTGGGCGGGGGACCCATCTCCAGCCGTATGGCCATTTTTGTGCCTGGCGCGGTGCGTAGTGGGAAAGGGTGGTTTTGAGGCTGAAGGCAGCAGGAAAGCCCGCAGCCCCCAGGTCTGTGGGGCTACGCAAGCGGTTCCCAAAGAGCTTTAGAACAAGGCATAGTTTTCCCTGCTGGCTCTTTCGGCGGGGGACCCATCTCCAGCCGTATGGCCATTTTTGTCCCTGGCCCGGCGCCAAGTGGGAAAGGGTGGTGTCGAGGCTGAAGGCAGCAGCAAAGCCTGCAGCCCCCAGGTCTGTGGGGCTACGCAAGCGGTTCTGAAAGAGCTTTAGAACAAGGGATAGTTTTCCCTGATGGCTCTTTGGGCGGGGGGACCCATCTCCAGCCGTATGGCCATTTTTATGCCTGGCGCGGCGCCAAGTGGGAAAGGGTGGTTTTGAGGCTGAAGGCAGCAGGAAAGCCCGCAGCCCCCAGGTCTGTGGGGCTACGCAAGCGGTTCCCAAAGAGCTTTAGAACAAGGCATAGTTTTCCCTGCTGGCTCTTTGGGCGGGGGACCCATCTCCAGCCGTATGGCCATTTTTGTGCCTGGCCCGGTGCCAAGTGGGAAAGGGTGCTGTCGAGGCTGAAGGCAGCAGGAAAGCCCGCAGCCCCCAGGTCTGTGGGGCCAAGCAAGCGGTTCCCAAAGAGCTTTAGAACAAGGCATAGTTTTCCCTGATGGCTCTTTGGGCGGGGGACCCATCTCCAGTCGTATGGCTATTTTTATGCCTGGCGCGGTGCGTAGTGGGAAAGGGTGGTTTTGAGGCTGAAGGCAGCAGGAAAGCCCGCAGCCCCCAGGTCTGTGGGACAACGCAAGCGGTTCCCAAAGAGCTTTAGAACAAGGCATAGTTTTCCCTGCTGGCTCTTTGGGTGGGGGACCCATCTCCAGCCGTATGGCCATTTTTGTGCCTGGCGCGGTGCGTAGTGGGAAAGGGTGGTTTTGAGGCTGAAGGCAGCAGGAAAGCCCGCAGCCCCCAGGTCTGTGGGGCTACGCAAGCGGTTCCCAAAGAGCTTTAGAACAAGGCATAGTTTTCCCTGCTGGCTCTTTGGGCGGGGGACCCATCTCCAGCCGTATGGCCATTTTTGTGCCTGATGCGGCGCCAAGTGGGAAAGGGTGCTCTCGAGGCTGAAGGCAGCAGGAAAGCCCACAGCCCCCAGGTCTGTGGGGCTACGCAAGCGGTTCAAAAAGAGCTTTAGAACAAGGCATAGTTTTCCCTGATGGCTCTTTGGGCGGGGGACCCATCTCCAGCCATAAGCCATTTTTGTGCCTGGCGCGACGCCAAGTGGGAAAGGGTGGCTTTGAGGCTGAAGGTAGCATGAAAGCCTGGAGCCCCCAGGTCTGTGGGGCTACGCAAGCGGTTCCCAAAGAGCTTTAGAACAAGGCATAGTTTTCCCTGCTGGCTCCTTGGGCGGGGGACCCATCTCCAGCCGTATGGCCATTTTTGTGCCTGGCGCGGCGCCAAGTGGGGAAGGGTGGTGTCGAGTCTGAAGGCAGCAGGAAAGCCCGCAGCCCCCAGGTCTGTGGGGCTACGCAAGCGGTTCCCAAAGAGCTTTAGAACAAGGCCTAGTTTTCCCTGCTGGCTCTTTGGGCAGGGGACCCATCTCCAGCCGTATGGCCATTTTTGTGCCTCATGCGGCGCCAAGTGGGAAAGGGTGGTGTCGAGGCTGAAGTCAGCAGGAAAGCCTGCAGCCCCCAGGTCTGTGGGGCTATGGAAGCGGTTCCCAAAGTGCTTTAGAACAAGGCCCAGATTTCCCTGCTGGCTCCTTGGGCGGGGGACCCATCTCCAGCCATAGACCATTTTTGTGCCTAGCGCGGCGCCAAGTGGGAAAGGGTGGCTTTGAGGCTGAAGGCAGCAGGAAAGCCTGCAGCCCCCAGGTCTGTGGGCCTACGCAAGCGGTTCCCAAAGAGCTTTAGAACAAGGCATAGTTTTCCCTGCTGGCTCTTTTGGGGGGAGACATATCTCCAGCCATTGGCCATTTTTGTGCCTAGCGCGGCGCCAAGTGGGAAAGGGTGCTGTCGAGGCTGAAGGCAGCAGGAAAGCCCGCAGCCCCCAGGTCTGTGGGGCTACGCAAGCGGTTCCCAAAGAGCTTTAGAACAAGGCATAGTTTTCCCTGCTGGCTCTTTGGGCGGGGGACCCATCTCCAGCCGTATGGCCATTTTTGAGCCTGGCGCGGCGCCAAGTGGGAAAGGGTTGCTTTGAAGCTGAAGGCAGCAGGAAAGCCTGCAGCCCCCAGGTCTGTGGGGCTACGCAAGCGGTTCCCAAAGAGCTTTAGAACAAGGCATATTTTTCCCTGCTGGCTCTTTGGGCGGGGGACCCATCTCCAGTCGTATGGCTATTTTTATGCCTGGCGCGGTGCGTAGTGGGAAAGGGTGGTTTTGAGGCTGAAGGCAGCAGGAAAGCCTGCAGCCCCCAGGTCTGTGGGGCTACGCAAGCGGTTCCCAAAGAGCTTTAGAACAAGGCATAGTTTTCCCTGCTGGCTCTTTAGTTGGGGGACCCATCTCCAGCCGTATGGCCATTTTTGTGCCTGGCGCGGCGCCAAGTGGGAAAGGGTGGTTTTGAGGCTGAAGGCAGCAGGAAAGCCCGCAGCCCCCAGGTCTGTGGGGCTACGCAAGCGGTTCCCAAAGAGCTTTAGAACAAGGCATAGTTTTCCCTGCTGGCTCTTTGGGCATGGGACCCATCTCCAGCCATAGGCCATTTTTGTGCCTGGCGCGGCGCCAAGTGGGAAAGGGTGCTGTCGAGGCTGAAGGCAGCAGCAAAGCCTGCAGCCCCCAGGTCTGTGAGGCTACGCAAGCGGTTCCCAAAGAGCTTTAGAACAAGGCATAGTTTTCCCTGCTGGCTCTTTGGGCGGGGGACCCATCTCCAGCCGTATGGCTATTTTTGTGCCTGGCGCGGTGCGTAGTGGGAAAGGGTGGTTTTGAGGCTGAAGGCAGCAGGAAAGCCCGCAGCCCCCAGGTCTGTGGGGCTATGCAAGCGGTTCCCAAAGAGCTTTAGAACAAGGCATAGTTTTCCCTGCTGGCTCTTTGGGCGGGGGAGCCATCTCCAGCCATAGACCATTTTTGTGCCTGGCGCGGTGCGTAGTGGGAAAGGGTGGTTTTGAGGCTGAAGGCAGCAGGAAAGCCCGCAGCCCCCAGGTCTGTGGGGCTACGCAAGCGGTTCCCAAAGAGCTTTAGAACAAGGCATAGTTTTCCCTGCTGGCTCTTTTGGCAGGGGACCCATCTCCAGCCGTATGGCCATTTTTGTCCCTGGCGCGGCGCCAAGTGGGAAAGGGTGGTGTCGAGGCTGAAGGCAGCAGCAAAGCCTGCAGCCCCCAGGTCTGTGGGGCCAAGCAAGCGGTTCCCAAAGAGCTTTAGAACAAGGCATAGTTTTCCCTGATGGCTCTTTGGGCGGGGGACCCATCTCCAGCTGTATGGCCATTTTTATGCCTGGCGCGGCGCCAAGTGGGAAAGGGTGGCTTTGAGGCTGAAGGTAGCATGAAAGCCTGGAGCCCCCAGGTCTGTGGGGCTACGCAAGCGGTTCCCAAAGAGCTTTAGAACAAGGCATAGTTTTCCCTGCTGGCTCCTTGGGCGGGGGACCCATCTCCAGCCGTATGGCCATTTTTGTGCCTGGCGCGGCGCCAAGTGGGGAAGGGTGGTGTCGAGTCTGAAGGCAGCAGGAAAGCCCGCAGCCCCCAGGTCTGTGGGGCTACGCAAGCGGTTCCCAAAGAGCTTTAGAACAAGGCCTAGTTTTCCCTGCTGGCTCTTTGGGCAGGGGACCCATCTCCAGCCGTATGGCCATTTTTGTGCCTCATGCGGCGCCAAGTGGGAAAGGGTGGTGTCGAGGCTGAAGTCAGCAGGAAAGCCTGCAGCCCCCAGGTCTGTGGGGCTATGGAAGCGGTTCCCAAAGTGCTTTAGAACAAGGCCCAGATTTCCCTGCTGGCTCCTTGGGCGGGGGACCCATCTCCAGCCATAGACCATTTTTGTGCCTAGCGCGGCGCCAAGTGGGAAAGGGTGGCTTTGAGGCTGAAGGCAGCAGGAAAGCCTGCAGCCCCCAGGTCTGTGGGCCTACGCAAGCGGTTCCCAAAGAGCTTTAGAACAAGGCATAGTTTTCCCTGCTGGCTCTTTTGGGGGGAGACATATCTCCAGCCATAGGCCATTTTTGTGCCTAGCGCGGCGCCAAGTGGGAAAGGGTGGTGTCGAGGCTGAAGGCAGCAGGAGAGCCTGCAGCCCCCAGGTCTGTGGGGCTACGCAAGCGGTTCCCAAAGAGCTTTAGAACAAGGCATAGTTTTCACTGCTGGCTCTTTGGGCGGGGGACCCATCTCCAGCCGTATGGCCATTTTTGAGCCTGGCCCGGCGCCAAGTGGGAAAGGGTGGTGTCGAGGCTGAAGGCAGCAGGAAAGCCTGCAGCCCCCAGGTCTGTGGGGCTACGCAAGCGGTTCCCAAAGAGCTTTAGAACAAGGCATAGTTTTCCCTTCTGGCTCTTTTGGGGGGAGACATATCTCCAGCCATAGGCCATTTTTGTGCCTAGCGCGGCGCCAAGTGGGAAAGGGTGTTGTCGAGGCTGAAGGCAGCAGGAGAGCCTGCAGCCCCCAGGTCGGTGGGGCCAAGCAAGCGGTTCCCAAAGAGCTTTAGAACAAGGCATAGTTTTCCCTGATGGCTCTTTGGGCGGGCGACCCATCTCCAGCCGTATGTCCATTTTTGTGCCTGGCGCGGTGCGTAGTGGTAAAGGGTGGTTTTGACGCTGAAGGCAGCAGGAAAGCCCGCAGCCCCCAGGTCTGTGGGGCCAAGCAAGCGGTTCCCAAAGAGCTTTAGAACAAGGCATAGTTTTCCCTGCTTGTTCTTTGGGCGGGGGACCCATCTCCAGCCGTATGGCCATTTTTGTGCCTGGCACGACGCCAAGTGGGAAAGGGTGGCTTTGAGGCTGAAGGCAGCAGGAAAGCCCGCAGCCCCCAGGTCTGTGGGGCTACGCAAGCGGTTCCCAAAGAGCTTTAGAACAAGGCATAGTTTTCACTGCTGGCTCTTTGGGCATGGGACCCATCTCCAGCCGTATGGCCATTTTTGTGCCTGGCGCGGTGCGTAGTGGGAAAGGGTGGTTTTGACGCTGAAGGCAGCAGGAAAGCCCGCAGCCCCCAGGTCTGTGGGGCTACGCAAGCGGTTCCCAAAGAGCTTTAGAACAAGGCATAGTTTTCCCTGCTGGCTCTTTGGGCGGGGGACCCATCTCCAGCCGTATGGCCATTTTTGTGCCTGGCGCGGCGCCAAGTGGGATAGGGTGGCTTTGAGGCTGAAGGCAGCAGCAAAGCCTGCAGCCCTAAGGTCTGTGGGGCTACGCAAGCGGTTCCCAAAGAGCTTTAGAACAAGGCATAGTTTTCCCTGCTGGCTCTTTGGGAATGGGACCCATCTCCAGCCATAGGCCATTTTTGTGCCTGGCGCGGTGCGTAGTGGGAAAGGGTGGTTTTGAGGCTGAAGGCAGCAGGAAAGCCCGCAGCCCCCAGGTCTGTGGGGCTATGCAAGCGGTTCCCAAAGAGCTTTAGAACAAGGCATAGTTTTCCCTGCTGGCTCTTTGGGCGGGGGAGCCATCTCCAGCCATAGACCATTTTTGTGCCTGGCGCGGTGCGTAGTGGGAAAGGGTGGTTTTGAGGCTGAAGGCAGCAGGAAAGCCCGCAGCCCCCAGGTCTGTGGGGCTACGCAAGCGGTTCCCAAAGAGCTTTAGAACAAGGCATAGTTTTCCCTGCTGGCTCTTTTGGCAGGGGACCCATCTCCAGCCGTATGGCCATTTTTGTCCCTGGCGCGGCGCCAAGTGGGAAAGGGTGGTGTCGAGGCTGAAGGCAGCAGCAAAGCCTGCAGCCCCCAGGTCTGTGGGGCCAAGCAAGCGGTTCAAAAAGAGCTTTAGAACAAGGCATAGTTTTCCCTGATGGCTCTTTGGGCATGGGAACCATCTCCAGCCATAGGCCATTTTTGTGCCTGGCGCGACGCCAAGTGGGAAAGGGTGGTGTCGAGGCTGAAGGCAGCAGGAAAGCCCGCAGCCCCCAGGTCTCTGGGGCTACGCAAGCGGTTCCCAAAGAGCTTTAGAACAAGGCATAGTTTTCCCTGATGGCTCTTTGGGCATGGGACCCATCTCCAGCCGTATATCCATTTTTGTGCCTGATGCGGCGCGTAGTGGGAAAGGGTGGTTTTGAGGCTGAAGGCAGCAGGAAAGCCCGCAGCCCCCAGGTCTGTGGGGCTACGCAAGCGGTTCCCAAAGAGCTTTAGAACAAGGCATAGTTTTCCCTGCTGGCTCTTTGGGCGGGGGACCCATCTCCAGCCGTATGGCCATTTTTGTCCCTGGCCCGGCGCCAAGTGGGAAAGGGTGGTGTCGAGGCTGAAGGCAGGAGCAAAGCCTGCAGCCCTAAGGTCTGTGGGGTTACGCAAGCGGTTCCCAAAGAGCTTTAGAACAAGGCATAGTTTTCCCTGCTGGCTCTTTGGGCATGGGACCCATCTCCAGCCATAGGCCATTTTTGTGCCTGGCGCGGCGCCAAGTGGGAAAGGGTGGTTTTGAGGCTGAAGGCAGCAGCAAAGCCTGCAGCCCCCAGGTCTGTGGGGCTACGCAAGCGGTTCCCAAAGAGCTTTAGAACAAGGCATAGTTTTCCCTGCTGGCTCTTTGGGCGGGGGACCCATCTCCAGCTGTATGGCCATTTTTATGCCTGGCGCGGCGCCAAGTGGGAAAGGGTGGTGTCGAGGCTGAAGGCAGCAGGAAAGCCCGCATCCCCCAGGTCTGTGGGGCTACGCAAGCGGTTCCAAAAGAGCTTTAGAACAAGGCATAGTTTTCCCTGCTGGCTCTTTGGGCAGGGGACCCATCTCCAGCCGTATGGCCATTTTTGTGCCTGGCGCGGCGCCAAGTGGGAAAGGGTGGTGTCGAGGCTGAAGGCAGCAGGAAAGCCTGCAGCCCCCAGGTCTGTGGGGCTACGCAAGTGGTTCCCAAAGAGCTTTAGAACAAGGCATAGTTTTCCCTGCTGGCTCCTTGGGCGGGGGACCCATCTCCAGCCGTATGGCCATTTTTGGGCCTGGCGAGGCACCAAGTGGGAAAGGGTGGTGTCGAGTCTGAAGGCAGCAGGAAAGCCCGCAGCCCCCAGGTCTGTGGGGCTACGCAAGCGGTTCCCAAAGAGCTTTAGAACAAGGCATAGTTTTCCCTGCTGGCTCTTTGGGCGGGGGACCCATCTCCAGCCGTATGGCCATTTTTGAGCCTGGCGCGGCACCAAGTGGGAAAGGGTGGCTTTGAGGCTGAAGGCAGCAGGAAAGCCTGCAGCCCCCAGGTCTGTGGGGCTACGCAAGCGGTTCCCAAAGAGCTTTAGAACAAGGCATAGTTTTCCCTGCTGGCTCTTTGGGCGGGGGACCCATCTCCAGTCGTATGGCTATTTTTATGCCTGGCGCGGTGCGTAGTGGGAAAGGGTGGTTTTGAGGCTGAAGGCAGCAGGAAAGCCCGCAGCCCCCAGGTCTGTGGGGCTACGCAAGCGGTTCCCAAAGAGCTTTAGAACAAGGCATAGTTTTCCCTGCTGGCTCTTTGGGTGGGGGACCCATCTCCAGCCGTATGGCCATTTTTGTGCCTGGCGCGGCGCCAAGTGGGAAAGGGTGGTTTTGAGGCTGAAGGCAGCAGGAAAGCCTGCAGCCCCCAGGTCTGTGGGGCTACGCAAGCGGTTCCCAAAGAGCTTTAGAACAAGGCATAGTTTTCCCTGCTGGCTCTTTGGGCGGGGGACCCATCTCCAGCCGTATGGCCATTTTTGTGCCTGATGCGGCGCCAAGTGGGAAAGGGTGCTGTCGAGGCTGAAGGCAGCAGGAAAGCCCGCAGCCCCCAGGTCTGTGGGGCCAAGCAAGCGGTTCCCAAAGAGCTTTAGAACAAGGCATAGTTTTCCCTGCTGGCTCTTTGGGCGGGGGACCCATCTCCAGCCGTATGGCCATTTTTGTGCCTGGCGCGACGCCAAGTGGGAAAGGGTGGCTTTGAGGCTGAAGGCAGCAGGAAAGCCTGCAGTCCCCAGGTCTGTGGGGCTATGGAAGCGGTTCCCAAAGTGCTTTAGAACAAGGCCTAGATTTCCCTGCTGGCTCTTTGGGCGGGGGACCCATCTCCAGCCATAGACCATTTTTGTGCCTAGCGCGGCGCCAAGTGGGGAAGGGTGGTGTCGAGGCTGAAGGCAGCAGGAAAGCCCGCAGCCCCCAGGTCTGTGGGACAACGCAAGCGGTTCCCAAAGAGCTTTAGAACAAGGCATAGTTTTCCCTGCTGGCTCTTTGGGCATGGGACCCATCTCCAGCCATAGGCCATTTTTGTGCCTGATGGGGCGCCAAGTGGGAAAGGGTGGCTTTGAGGCTGAAGGCAGCAGGAAAGCCTGCAGCCCCCAGGTCTGTGGGCCTACGCAAGCGGTTCCCAAAGAGCTTTAGAACAAGGCATAGTTTTCCCTGCTGGCTCTTTGGGCGGGGGACCCATCTCCAGCCGTATGGCCATTTTTGTGCCTGGCCCGGCGCCAAGTGGGAAAGGGTGGTGTCGAGGCTGAAGGCAGCAGGAAAGCCCGCAGCCCCCAGGTCTGTGGGGCTAAGCAAGCGGTTCCCAAAGAGCTTTAGAACAAGGCATAGTTTTCACTGCTGGCTCTTTGGGCGGGGGACCCATCTCCAGCCGTATGGCCATTTTTGAGCCTGGCGTGGCGCCAAGCGGGAAAGGGTGGTGTCGAGGCTGAAGGCAGCAGGAAAGCCTGCAGCCCCCAGGTCTGTGGGGCTACGCAAGCGGTTCCCAAAGAGCTTTAGAACAAGGCATAGTTTTCCCTGCTGGCTCTTTTGGGGGGAGACATATCTCCAGCCATAGGCCATTTTTGTGCCTAGCGCGGCGCCAAGTGGGAAAGGGTGTTGTCGAGGCTTAAGGCAGCAGGAGAGCCTGCAGCCCCCAGGTCTGTGTTGCCAAGCAAGCGGTTCCCAAAGAGCTTTAGAACAAGGCATAGTTTTCCCTGCTGGCTCTTTTGGCAGGGGACCCATCTCCAGCCGTATGGCCATTTTTGTGCCTGGCGCGGCGCCAAGTGGGAAAGGGTGCTGTCGAGGCTGAAGGCAGCAGGAAAGCCTGCAGCCCCCAGGTCTGTGGGGCCAAGCAAGCGGTTCCCAAAGAGCTTTAGAACAAGGCCTAGTTTTCCCTGCTGGCTCTTTGGGCGGGGGACCCATCTCCAGCCGTATGGCTATTTTTGTGCCTGGCGCGGTGCGTAGTGGGAAAGGGTGGTTTTGAGGCTGAAGGCAGCAGGAAAGCCCGCAGCCCCCAGGTCTGTGGGGCTATGCAAGCGGTTCCCAAAGAGCTTTAGAACAAGGCATAGTTTTCCCTGCTGGCTCTTTGGGCGGGGGACCCATCTCCAGCCGTATGGCCATTTTTGTGCCTGGCGCGGTGCGTAGTGGGAAAGGGTGGTTTTGAGGCTGAAGGCAGCAGGAAAGCCCGCAGCCCCCAGGTCTGTGCGGCTACGCAAGCGGTTCCCAAAGAGCTTTAGAACAAGGCATAGTTTTCCCTGCTGGCTCTTTGGTCGGGGGACCCATCTCCAGCCGTATGGCCATTTTTGTCCCTGGTCCGGCGCCAAGTGGGAAAGGGTGGTGTCGAGGCTGAAGGCAGCAGCAAAGCCTGCAGCCCCCAGGTCTGTGGGGCCAAGCAAGCGGTTCAAAAAGAGCTTTAGAACAAGGCATAGTTTTCCCTGATGGCTCTTTGGGCATGGGACCCATCTCCAGCCATAGGCCATTTTTGTGCCTGGCGCGGCGTCAAGTGGGAAAGGGTGGCTTTGAGGCTGAAGGCAGCAGGAAAGCCCGCAGCCCCCAGGTCTGTGGGGCTACGCAAGCGGTTCCCAAAGAGCTTTAGAACAAGGCATAGTTTTCCCTGCTGGCTCTTTGGGCGGGGGATCCATCTCCAGCCGTATGGCCATTTTTGTGCCTGGCGCGGCGCCAAGTGGGAAAGGGTGGTTTTGAGGCTGAAGGCAGCAGCAAAGCCTGCAGCCCCCAGGTCTGTGGGGCTACGCAAGCGGTTCCCAAAGAGCTTTAGAACAAGGCATAGTTTTCCCTGCTGGCTCTTTGGGCGGGGGAGCCATCTCCAGCCATAGACCATTTTTGTGCCTGGCGCGGTGCGTAGTGGGAAAGGGTGGTTTTGAGGCTGAAGGCAGCAGGAAAGCCCGCAGCCCCCAGGTCTGTGGGGCTACGCAAGCGGTTCCCAAAGAGCTTTAGAACAAGGCATAGTTTTCCCTGCTGGCTCTTTTGGCAGGGGACCCATCTCCAGCCGTATGGCCATTTTTGTCCCTGGCGCGGCGCCAAGTGGGAAAGGGTGGTGTCGAGGCTGAAGGCAGCAGCAAAGCCTGCAGCCCCCAGGTCTGTGGGGCCAAGCAAGCGGTTCAAAAAGAGCTTTAGAACAAGGCATAGTTTTCCCTGATGGCTCTTTGGGCATGGGAACCATCTCCAGCCATAGGCCATTTTTGTGCCTGGCGCGACGCCAAGTGGGAAAGGGTGCTGTCGAGGCTGAAGGCAGCAGGAAAGCCCGCAGCCCCCAGGTCTGTGGGGCTACGCAAGCGGTTCCCAAAGAGCTTTAGAACAAGGCATAGTTTTCCCTGATGGCTCTTTGGGCATGGGACCCATCTCCAGCCGTATGGCCATTTTTGTGCCTGGCGCGGTGCGTAGTGGGAAAGGGTGGTTTTGAGGCTGAAGGCAGCAGGAAAGCCCGCAGCCCCCAGGTCTGTGGGGCTACGCAAGCGGTTCCCAAAGAGCTTTAGAACAAGGCATAGTTTTCCCTGCTGGCTCTTTGGGCGGGGGACCCATCTCCAGCCGTATGGCCATTTTTGTCCCTGGCCCGGCGCCAAGTGGGAAAGGGTGGTGTCGAGGCTGAAGGCAGGAGCAAAGCCTGCAGCCCTAAGGTCTGTGGGGTTACGCAAGCGGTTCCCAAAGAGCTTTAGAACAAGGCATAGTTTTCCCTGCTGGCTCTTTGGGCATGGGACCCATCTCCAGCCATAGGCCATTTTTGTGCCTGGCGCGGCGCCAAGTGGGAAAGGGTGGTTTTGAGGCTGAAGGCAGCAGCAAAGCCTGCAGCCCCCAGGTCTGTGGGGCTACGCAAGCGGTTCCCAAAGGGCTTTAGAACAAGGCATAGTTTTCCCTGCTGGCTCTTTGGGCGGGGGACCCATCTCCAGCTGTATGGCCATTTTTATGCCTGGCGCGGCGCCAAGTGGGAAAGGGTGGTGTCGAGGCTGAAGGCAGCAGGAAAGCCCGCATCCCCCAGGTCTGTGGGGCTACGCAAGCGGTTCCCAAAGAGCTTTAGAACAAGGCATAGTTTTCCCTGCTGGCTCTTTGGGCGGGGGACCCATCTCCAGCCGTATGGCCATTTTTGTGCCTGGCGCGGCGCCAAGTGGGAAAGGGTGGTGTCGAGGCTGAAGGCAGCAGGAAAGCCTGCAGCCCCCAGGTCTGTGGGGCTACGCAAGTGGTTCCCAAAGAGCTTTAGAACAAGGCATAGTTTTCCCTGCTGGCTCCTTGGGCGGGGGACCCATCTCCAGCCGTATGGCCATTTTTGGGCCTGGCGAGGCACCAAGTGGGAAAGGGTGGTGTCGAGTCTGAAGGCAGCAGGAAAGCCCGCAGCCCCCAGGTCTGTGGGGCTACGCAAGCGGTTCCCAAAGAGCTTTAGAACAAGGCATAGTTTTCCCTGCTGGCTCTTTGGGCGGGGGACCCATCTCCAGCCGTATGGCCATTTTTGAGCCTGGCGCGGCACCAAGTGGGAAAGGGTGGCTTTGAGGCTGAAGGCAGCAGGAAAGCCTGCAGCCCCCAGGTCTGTGGGGCTACGCAAGCGGTTCCCAAAGAGCTTTAGAACAAGGCATAGTTTTCCCTGCTGGCTCTTTGGGCGGGGGACCCATCTCCAGTCGTATGGCTATTTTTATGCCTGGCGCGGTGCGTAGTGGGAAAGGGTGGTTTTGAGGCTGAAGGCAGCAGGAAAGCCCGCAGCCCCCAGGTCTGTGGAGCTACGCAAGCGGTTCCCAAAGAGCTTTAGAACAAGGCATAGTTTTCCCTGCTGGCTCTTTGGGTGGGGGACCCATCTCCAGCCGTATGGCCATTTTTGTGCCTGGCGCGGTGCGTAGTGGGAAAGGGTGGTTTTGAGGCTGAAGGCAGCAGGAAAGCCCGCAGCCCCCAGGTCTGTGGGGCTACGCAAGCGGTTCCCAAAGAGCTTTAGAACAAGGCATAGTTTTCCCTGCTGGCTCTTTGGGCGGGGGACCCATCTCCAGCCGTATGGCCATTTTTGTGCCTGATGCGGCGCCAAGTGGGAAAGGGTGCTGTCGAGGCTGAAGGCAGCAGGAAAGCCCGCAGCCCCCAGGTCTGTGGGGCCAAGCAAGCGGTTCCCAAAGAGCTTTAGAACAAGGCATAGTTTTCCCTGATGGCTCTTTGGGCGGGGGACCCATCTCCAGCCATAGGCCATTTTTGTGCCTGGCGCGACGCCAAGTGGGAAAGGGTGGCTTTGAGGCTGAAGGCAGCAGGAAAGCCTGCAGTCCCCAGGTCTGTGGGGCTATGGAAGCGGTTCCCAAAGTGCTTTAGAACAAGGCCTAGATTTCCCTGCTGGCTCTTTGGGCGGGGGACCCATCTCCAGCCATAGACCATTTTTGTGCCTAGCGCGGCGCCAAGTGGGGAAGGGTGGTGTCGAGGCTGAAGGCAGCAGGAAAGCCCGCAGCCCCCAGGTCTGTGGGACAACGCAAGCGGTTCCCAAAGAGCTTTAGAACAAGGCATAGTTTTCCCTGCTGGCTCTTTGGGCATGGGACCCATCTCCAGCCATAGGCCATTTTTGTGCCTGATCGGGCGCCAAGTGGGAAAGGGTGGCTTTGAGGCTGAAGGCAGCAGGAAAGCCTGCAGCCCCCAGGTCTGTGGGCCTACGCAAGCGGTTCCCAAAGAGCTTTAGAACAAGGCATAGTTTTCCCTGCTGGCTCTTTGGGCGGGGGACCCATCTCCAGCCGTATGGCCATTTTTGTGCCTGGCGCGGTGCGTAGTGGGAAAGGGTGGTTTTGAGGCTGAAGGCAGCAGGAAAGCCCGCAGCCCCCAGGTCTGTGCGGCTACGCAAGCGGTTCCCAAAGAGCTTTAGAACAAGGCATAGTTTTCCCTGCTGGCTCTTTGGGCGGGGGACCCATCTCCAGCCGTATGGCCATTTTTGTCCCTGGCCCGGCGCCAAGTGGGAAAGGGTGGTGTCGAGGCTGAAGGCAGCAGCAAAGCCTGCAGCCCCCAGGTCTGTGGGGCCAAGCAAGCGGTTCAAAAAGAGCTTTAGAACAAGGCATAGTTTTCCCTGATGGCTCTTTGGGCATGGGACCCATCTCCAGCCATAGGCCATTTTTGTGCCTGGCGCGGCGCCAAGTGGGAAAGGGTGGCTTTGAGGCTGAAGGCAGCAGGAAAGCCCGCAGCCCCCAGGTCTGTGGGGCTACGCAAGCGGTTCCCAAAGAGCTTTAGAACAAGGCATAGTTTTCCCTGCTGGCTCTTTGGGCGGGGGATCCATCTCCAGCCGTATGGCCATTTTTGTGCCTGGCGCGGCGCCAAGTGGGAAAGGGTGGTTTTGAGGCTGAAGGCAGCAGCAAAGCCTGCAGCCCCCAGGTCTGTGGGGCTACGCAAGCGGTTCCCAAAGAGCTTTAGAACAAGGCATAGTTTTCCCTGCTGGCTCTTTGGGCGGGGGACCCATCTCCAGCCGTATGGCCATTTTTGTGCCTGATGCGGCGCCAAGTGGGAAAGGGTGCTGTCGAGGCTGAAGGCAGCAGGAAAGCCCGCAGCCCCCAGGTCTGTGGGGCCAAGCAAGCGGTTCCCAAAGAGCTTTAGAACAAGGCATAGTTTTCCCTGCTGGCTCTTTGGGCGGGGGACCCATCTCCAGCCATAGGCCATTTTTGTGCCTGGCGCGACGCCAAGTGGGAAAGGGTGGCTTTGAGGCTGAAGGTAGCATGAAAGCCTGGAGCCCCCAGGTCTGTGGGGCTACGCAAGCGGTTCCCAAAGAGCTTTAGAACAAGGCATAGTTTTCCCTGATGGCTCTTTGGGCGGGGGACCCATCTCCAGTCGTATGGCTATTTTTATGCCTGGCGCGGTGCGTAGTGGGAAAGGGTGGTTTTGAGGCTGAAGGCAGCAGGAAAGCCCGCAGCCCCCAGGTCTGTGGGGCTACGCAAGCGGTTCCCAAAGAGCTTTAGAACAAGGCATAGTTTTCCCTGCTGGCTCTTTGGGTGGGGGACCCATCTCCAGCCGTATGGCCATTTTTGTGCCTGGCGCGGCGCCAAGTGGGAAAGGGTGGTTTTGAGGCTGAAGGCAGCAGGAAAGCCCGCAGCCCCCAGGTCTGTGGGGCTACGCAAGCGGTTCCCAAAGAGCTTTAGAACAAGGCATAGTTTTCACTGCTGGCTCTTTGGGCGGGGGACCCATCTCCAGCCCTATGGCCATTTTTGTGCCTGATGCGGCGCCAAGTGGGAAAGGGTGCTGTCGAGGCTGAAGGCAGCAGGAAAGCCCGCAGCCCCCAGGTCTGTGGGGCCAAGCAAGCGGTTCCCAAAGAGCTTTAGAACAAGGCATAGTTTTCCCTGATGGCTCTTTGGGCGGGGGACCCATCTCCAGCCATAGGCCATTTTTGTGCCTGGCGCGACGCCAAGTGGGAAAGGGTGGCTTTGAGGCTGAAGGTAGCATGAAAGCCTGGAGCCCCCAGGTCTGTGGGGCTACGCAAGCGGTTCCCAAAGAGCTTTAGAACAAGGCATAGTTTTCCCTGCTGGCTCCTTGGGCGGGGGACCCATCTCCAGCCGTATGGCCATTTTTGTGCCTGGCGCGGCGCCAAGTGGGGAAGGGTGGTGTCGAGTCTGAAGGCAGCAGGAAAGCCCGCAGCCCCCAGGTCTGTGGGGCTACGCAAGCGGTTCCCAAAGAGCTTTAGAACAAGGCATAGTTTTCCCTGCTGGCTCTTTGGGCGGGGGACCCATCTCCAGCCGTATGGCCATTTTTGTGCCTCATGCGGCGCCAAGTGGGAAAGGGTGGCTTTGAGGCTGAAGGCAGCAGGAAAGCCTGCAGCCCCCAGGTCTGTGGGGCTATGGAAGCGGTTCCCAAAGTGCTTTAGAACAAGGCCTAGATTTCCCTGCTGGCTCTTTGGGCGGGGGACCCATCTCCAGCCATAGACCATTTTTGTGCCTAGCGCGGCGCCAAGTGGGAAAGGGTGGCTTTGAGGCTGAAGGCAGCAGGAAAGCCTGCAGCCCCCAGGTCTGTGGGGCTACGCAAGCGGTTCCCAAAGAGCTTTAGAACAAGGCATAGTTTTCCCTGCTGGCTCTTTTGGGGGGAGACATATCTCCAGCCATAGGCCATTTTTGTGCCTAGCGCGGCGCCAAGTGGGAAAGGGTGTTGTCGAGGCTGAAGGCAGCAGGAGAGCCTGCAGCCCCCAGGTCTGTGGGGCCAAGCAAGCGGTTCCCAAAGAGCTTTAGAACAAGGCATAGTTTTCACTGCTGGCTCTTTGGGCGGGGGAGCCATCTCCAGCCGTATGGCCATTTTTGAGCCTGGCGTGGCGCCAAGCGGGAAAGGGTGGTGTCGAGGCTGAAGGCAGCAGGAAAGCCGGCAGCCCCCAGGTCTGTGGGGCTACGCAAGCGGTTCCCAAAGAGCTTTAGAACAAGGCATAGTTTTCCCTGCTGGCTCTTTTGGGGGGAGACATATCTCCAGCCATAGGCCATTTTTGTGCCTAGCGCGGCGCCAAGTGGGAAAGGGTGTTGTCGAGGCTGAAGGCAATAGGAGAGCCTGCAGCCCCCAGGTCTGTGGGGCCAAGCAAGCGGTTCCCAAAGAGCTTTAGAACAAGGCATAGTTTTCCCTGATGGCTCTTTGGGCGGGCGACCCATCTCCAGCCGTATGTCCATTTTTGTGCCTGGCGCGGTGCGTAGTGGTAAAGGGTGGTTTTGACGCTGAAGGCAGCAGGAAAGCCCGCAGCCCCCAGGTCTGTGGGGCCAAGCAAGCGGTTCCCAAAGAGCTTTAGAACAAGGCATAGTTTTCCCTGATGGCTCTTTGGGCATGGGACCCATCTCCAGCCATAGGCCATTTTTGTGCCTGGCGCGACGCCAAGTAGGAAAGGGTGGCTTTGAGGCTGAAGGCAGCAGGAAAGCCCGCAGCCCCCAGGTCTGTGGGGCTACGCAAGCGGTTCCCAAAGAGCTTTAGAACAAGGCATAGTTTTCCCTGATGGCTCTTTGGGCATGGGACCCATCTCCAGCCATAGGCCATTTTTGTGCCTGATGCGGCGCCAAGTGGGATAGGGTGGCTTTGAGGCTGAAGGCAGGAGCAAAGCCTGCAGCCCTAAGGTCTGTGGGGCTATGCAAGCGGTTCCCAAAGAGCTTTAGAACAAGGCATAGTTTTCCCTGCTGGCTCTTTGGGCGGGGGAGCCATCTCCAGCCATAGACCATTTTTGTGCCTGGCGCGGTGCGTAGTGGGAAAGGGTGGTTTTGAGGCTGAAGGCAGCAGGAAAGCCCGCAGCCCCCAGGTCTGTGGGGCTACGCAAGCGGTTCCCAAAGAGCTTTAGAACAAGGCATAGTTTTCCCTGCTGGCTCTTTTGGCAGGGGACCCATCTCCAGCCGTATGGCCATTTTTGTCCCTGGCGCGGCGCCAAGTGGGAAAGGGTGCTGTCGAGGCTGAAGGCAGCAGCAAAGCCTGCAGCCCCCAGGTCTGTGGGGCCAAGCAAGCGGTTCAAAAAGAGCTTTAGAACAAGGCATAATTTTCCCTGATGGCTCTTTGGGCATGGGACCCATCTCCAGCCATAGGCCATTTTTGTGCCTGGCGCGACGCCAAGTGGGAAAGGGTGCTGTCGAGGCTGAAGGCAGCAGGAAAGCCCGCAGCCCCCAGGTCTGTGGGGCTACGCAAGCGGTTCCCAAAGAGCTTTAGAACAAGGCATAGTTTTCCCTGATGGCTCTTTGGGCATGGGACCCATCTCCAGCCGTATGGCCATTTTTGTGCCTGATGCGGCGCCAAGTGGGATAGGGTGGCTTTGAGGCTGAAGGCAGGAGCAAAGCCTGCAGCCCTAAGGTCTGTGGGGCTACGCAAGCGGTTCCCAAAGAGCTTTAGAACAAGGCATAGTTTTCCCTGCTGGCTCTTTGGGCGGGGGACCCATCTCCAGCCGTATGGCCATTTTTGTGCCTGATGCGGCGCCAAGTGGGAAAGGGTCCTGTGGAGGCTGAAGGCAGCAGGAAAGCCCGCAGCCCCCAGGTCTGTGGGGCCAAGCAAGCGGTTCCCAAAGAGCTTTAGAACAAGGCATAGTTTTCCCTGCTGGCTCCTTGGGAGGGGGACCCATCTCCAGCCATATGGCCATTTTTGAGCCTGGCGCGGCGCCAAGTGGGGAAGGGTGGTGTCGAGTCTGAAGGCAGCAGGAAAGCCCGCAGCCCCCAGGTCTGTGGGGCTACGCAAGCGGTTCCCAAAGAGCTTTAGAACAAGGCATAGTTTTCCCTGCTGGCTCTTAGGGCATGGGACCCATCTCCAGCCATAGGCCATTTTTGTGCCTGATGGGGCGCCAAGTGGGAAAGGGTGGCTTTGAGGCTGAAGGCAGCAGGAAAGCCTGCAGCCCCCAGGTCTGTGGGCCTATGCAAGCGGTTCCCAAAGAGCTTTAGAACAAGGCATAGTTTTCCCTGCTGGCTCTTTGGGCGGGGGACCCATCTCCAGCCGTATGGCCATTTTTGTGCCTGGCCCGGCGCCAAGTGGGAAAGGGTGGTGTCGAGGCTGAAGGCAGCAGGAAAGCCCGCAGCCCCCAGGTCTGTGGGGCTAAGCAAGCGGTTCCCAAAGAGCTTTAGAACAAGGCATAGTTTTCACTGCTGGCTCTCTGGGCGGGGGACCCATCTCCAGCCGTATGGCCATTTTTGAGCCTGGCGTGGCGCCAAGCGGGAAAGGGTGGTGTCGAGGCTGAAGGCAGCAGGAAAGCCTGCAGCCCCCAGGTCTGTGGGGCTACGCAAGCGGTTCCCAAAGAGCTTTAGAACAAGGCATAGTTTTCCCTGCTGGCTCTTTTGGGGGGAGACATATCTCCAGCCATAGGCCATTTTTGTGCCTAGCGCGGCGCCAAGTGGGAAAGGGTGTTGTCGAGGCTTAAGGCAGCAGGAGAGCCTGCAGCCCCCAGGTCTGTGGGGCTACGCAAGCGGATCCCAAAGAGCTTTAGAACAAGGCATAGTTTTCCCTGCTGGCTCTTTTGGCAGGGGACCCATCTCCAGCCGTATGGCCATTTTTGTGCCTGATGCGGCGCCAAGTGGGAAAGGGTGCTGTCGAGGCTGAAGGCAGCAGCAAAGCCTGCAGCCCCCAGGTCTGTGGGGCTACGCAAGCGGTTCCCAAAGAGCTTTAGAACAAGGCCTAGTTTTCCCTGATGGCTCTTTGGGCGGGGGACCCATCTCCAGCCGTATGGCTATTTTTGTGCCTGGCGCGGTGCGTAGTGGGAAAGGGTGGTTTTGAGGCTGAAGGCAGCAGGAAAGCCCGCAGCCCCCAGGTCTGTGGGGCTATGCAAGTGGTTCCCAAAGAGCTTTAGAACAAGGCATAGTTTTCCCTGCTGGCTCTTTGGGCGGGGGACCCATCTCCAGCCGTATGGCCATTTTTGTGCCTGGCGCGGTGCGTAGTGGGAAAGGGTGTTTTTGAGGGTGAAGGCAGCAGGAAAGCCCGCAGCCCCCAGGTCTGTGGGGCTACGCAAGCGGTTCCCAAAGAGCTTTAGAACAAGGCATAGTTTTCCCTGCTGGCTCTTTGGGCGGGGGACCCATCTCCAGCCGTATGGCCATTTTTGTCCCTGGCCCGGCGCCAAGTGGGAAAGGGTGGTGTCGAGGCTGAAGGCAGCAGCAAAGCCTGCAGCCCCCAGGTCTGTGGGGCCAAGCAAGCGGTTCAAAAAGAGCTTTAGAACAAGGCATAGTTTTCCCTGATGGCTCTTTGGGCATGGGACCCATCTCCAGCCGTATGGCCATTTTTATGCCTGGCGCGGCGCCAAGTGGGAAAGGGTGGTTTTGAGGCTGAAGGCAGCAGGAAAGCCTGCAGCCCCCAGGTCTGTGCGGCTACGCAAGCGGTTCCCAAAGAGCTTTAGAACAAGGCATAGTTTTCCCTGCTGGCTCTTTGGGCGGGGGACCCATCTCCAGCCGTATGGCCATTTTTGTGCCTGATGCGGCGCCAAGTGGGAAAGGGTGCTGTCGAGGCTGAAGGCAGCAGGAAAGCCCGCAGCCCCCAGGTCTGTGGGGCCAAGCAAGCGGTTCCCAAAGAGCTTTAGAACAAGGCATAGTTTTCCCTGATGGCTCTTTGGGCGGGGGACCCATCTCCAGCCATAGGCCATTTTTGTGCCTGGCGCGACGCCAAGTGGGAAAGGGTGGCTTTGAGGCTGAAGGTAGCATGAAAGACTGGAGCCCCCAGGTCTGTGGGGCTACGCAAGCGGTTCCCAAAGAGCTTTAGAACAAGGCATAGTTTTCCCTGATGGCTCTTTGGGCGGGGGACCCATCTCCAGTCGTATGGCTATTTTTATGCCTGGCGCGGTGCGTAGTGGGAAAGGGTGGTTTTGAGGCTGAAGGCAGCAGGAAAGCCCGCAGCCCCCAGGTCTGTGGGGCTACGCAAGCGGTTCCCAAAGAGCTTTAGAACAAGGCATAGTTTTCCCTGCTGGCTCTTTGGGTGGGGGACCCATCTCCAGCCGTATGGCCATTTTTGTGCCTGGCGCGGTGCGTAGTGGGAAAGGGTGGTTTTGAGGCTGAAGGCAGCAGGAAAGCCCGCAGCCCCCAGGTCTGTGGGGCTATGCAAGCGGTTCCCAAAGAGCTTTAGAACAAGGCATAGTTTTCCCTGCTGGCTCTTTGGGCGGGGGACCCATCTCCAGCCGTATGGCCATTTTTGTGCCTGATGCGGCGCCAAGTGGGAAAGGGTGCTCTCGAGGCTGAAGGCAGCAGGAAAGCCCGCAGCCCCCAGGTCTGTGGGGCTACGCAAGCGGTTCCCAAAGAGCTTTAGAACAAGGCATAGTTTTCCCTGATGGCTCTTTGGGCGGGGGACCCATCTCCAGCCATATGCCATTTTTGTGCCTGGCGCGACGCCAAGTGGGAAAGGGTGGCTTTGAGGCTGAAGGTAGCATGAAAGCCTGGAGCCCCCAGGTCTGTGGGGCTACGCAAGCGGTTCCCAAAGAGCTTTAGAACAAGGCATAGTTTTCCCTGCTGGCTCCTTGGGCGGGGGACCCATCTCCAGCCGTATGGCCATTTTTGTGCCTATGCGGCGCCAAGTGGGAAAGGGTGGTGTCGAGGCTGAAGTCAGCAGGAAAGCCTGCAGCCCCCAGGTCTGTGGGGCTATGGAAGCGGTTCCCAAAGTGCTTTAGAACAAGGCCTAGATTTCCCTGCTGGCTCCTTGGGCGGGGGACCCATCTCCAGCCATAGACCATTTTTGTGCCTAGCGCGGCGCCAAGTGGGAAAGGGTGGCTTTGAGGCTGAAGGCAGCAGGAAAGCCCGCAGCCCCCAGGTCTGTGGGCCTACGCAAGCGGTTCCCAAAGAGCTTTAGAACAAGGCATAGTTTTCCCTGCTGGCTCTTTTGGGGGGAGACATATCTCCAGCCATAGGCCATTTTTGTGCCTAGCGCGGCGCCAAGTGGGAAAGGGTGTTGTCGAGGCTTAAGGCAGCAGGAAAGCCTGCAGCCCCCAGGTCTGTGGGGCCAAGCAAGCGGTTCCCAAAGAGCTTTAGAACAAGGCATAGTTTTCACTGCTGGCTCTTTGGGCGGGGGACCCATCTCCAGCCGTATGGCCATTTTTGAGCCTGGCCCGGCGCCAAGTGGGAAAGGGTGGTGTCGAGGCTGAAGGCAGCAGGAAAGCCTGCAGCCCCCAGGTCTGTGGGGCTACGCAAGCGGTTCCCAAAGAGCTTTAGAACAAGGCATAGTTTTCCCTGCTGGCTCTTTTGGGGGGAGACATATCTCCAGCCATAGGCCATTTTTGTGCCTAGCGCGGCGCCAAGTGGGAAAGGGTGTTGTCGAGGCTAAAGGCAGCAGGAGAGCCTGCAGCCCCCAGGTCTGTGGGGCCAAGCAAGCGGTTCCCAAAGAGCTTTAGAACAAGGCATAGTTTTCCCTGATGGCTCTTTGGGCGGGCGACCCATCTCCAGCCGTATGTCCATTTTTGTGCCTGGCGCGGTGCGTAGTGGTAAAGGGTGGTTTTGACGCTGAAGGCAGCAGGAAAGCCCGCAGCCCCCAGGTCTGTGGGGCTACGCAAGCGGTTCCCAAAGAGCTTTAGAACAAGGCATAGTTTTCCCTGATGGCTCTTTGGGCATGGGACCCATCTCCAGCCATAGGCCATTTTTGTGCCTGGCGCGACGCCAAGTAGGAAAGGGTGGCTTTGAGGCTGAAGGCAGCAGGAAAGCACGCAGCCCCCAGGTCTGTGGGGCTACGCAAGCGGTTCCCAAAGAGCTTTAGAACAAGGCATAGTTTTCCCTGCTGGCTCTTTGGGCGGGGGACCCATCTCCAGCCGTATGGCCATTTTTGTCCCTGGCCCGGCGCCAAGTGGGAAAGGGTGGTGTCGAGGCTGAAGGCAGGAGCAAAGCCTGCAGCCCTAAGGTCTGTGGGGCTACGCAAGCGGTTCCCAAAGAGCTTTAGAACAAGGCATAGTTTTCCCTGCTGGCTCTTTGGGCATGGGACCCATCTCCAGCCATAGGCCATTTTTGTGCCTGCCGCGGTGCCAAGTGGGAAAGGGTGGTGTCGAGGCTGAAGGCAGCAGGAAAGCCTGCAGCCCCCAGGTCTGTGGGGCTACGCAAGCGGTTCCCAAAGAGCTTTAGAACAAGGCCTAGTTTTCCCTGCTGGCTCTTTGGGCGGGGGACCCATCTCCAGCCATAGGCCATTATTGTGCCTGGCGCGGTGCCAAGTGGGAAAGGGTGTCTTTGAGGCTGAAGGCAGCAGGAAAGCCTGCAGCCCCCAGGTCTGTGGGGCTACGCAAGCGGTTCCCAAAGAGCTTTAGAACAAGGCATAGTTTTCCCTGCTTGTTCTTTGGGCGGGGGACCCATCTCCAGCCGTATGGCCATTTTTGTGCCTGGCGCGGCGCCAAGTGGGAAAGGGTGTTTTTGAGGGTGAAGGCAGCAGGAAAGCCCGCAGCCCCCAGGTCTGTGGGGCTACGCAAGCGGTTCCCAAAGAGCTTTAGAACAAGGCATAGTTTTCACTGCTGGCTCTTTGGGCATGGGACCCATCTCCAGCCGTATGGCCATTTTTGTGCCTGGCGCGACGCCAAGTGGGAAAGGGTGGCTTTGAGGCTGAAGGCAGCAGGAAAGCCCGCATCCCCCAGGTCTGTGGGGCTACGCAAGCGGTTCCCAAAGAGCTTTAGAACAAGGCATAGTTTTCCCTGCTGGCTCTTTGGGCGGGGGACCCATCTCCAGCCGTATGGCCATTTTTGTGCCTGGCGCGGCGCCAAGTGGGAAAGGGTGGTGTCGAGGCTGAAGGCAGCAGGAAAGCCTGCAGCCCCCAGGTCTGTGGGGCTACGCAAGTGGTTCCCAAAGAGCTTTAGAACAAGGCATAGTTTTCCCTGCTGGCTCCTTGGGCGGGGGACCCATCTCCAGCCGTATGGCCATTTTTGGGCCTGGCGAGGCACCAAGTGGGAAAGGGTGGTGTCGAGTCTGAAGGCAGCAGGAAAGCCCGCAGCCCCCAGGTCTGTGGGGCTACGCAAGCGGTTCCCAAAGAGCTTTAGAACAAGGCATAGTTTTCCCTGCTGGCTCTTTGGGCGGGGGACCCATCTCCAGCCGTATGGCCATTTTTGAGCCTGGCGCGGCACCAAGTGGGAAAGGGTGGCTTTGAGGCTGAAGGCAGCAGGAAAGCCTGCAGCCCCCAGGTCTGTGGGGCTACGCAAGCGGTTCCCAAAGAGCTTTAGAACAAGGCATAGTTTTCCCTGATGGCTCTTTGGGCGGGGGACCCATCTCCAGTCGTATGGCTATTTTTATGCCTGGCGCGGTGCGTAGTGGGAAAGGGTGGTTTTGAGGCTGAAGGCAGCAGGAAAGCCCGCAGCCCCCAGGTCTGTGGGGCTACGCAAGCGGTTCCCAAAGAGCTTTAGAACAAGGCATAGTTTTCCCTGCTGGCTCTTTGGGTGGGGGACCCATCTCCAGCCGTATGGCCATTTTTGTGCCTGGCGCGGCGCCAAGTGGGAAAGGGTGGTTTTGAGGCTGAAGGCAGCAGGAAAGCCCGCAGCCCCCAGGTCTGTGGGGCTACGCAAGCGGTTCCCAAAGAGCTTTAGAACAAGGCATAGTTTTCCCTGCTGGCTCTTTGGGCGGGGGACCCATCTCCAGCCGTATGGCCATTTTTGTGCCTGATGCGGCGCCAAGTGGGAAAGGGTGCTGTCGAGGCTGAAGGCAACAGGAAAGCCCGCAGCCCCCAGGTCTGTGGGGCCAAGCAAGCGGTTCCCAAAGAGCTTTAGAACAAGGCATAGTTTTCCCTGATGGCTCTTTGGGCGGGGGACCCATCTCCAGCCATAGGCCATTTTTGTGCCTGGCGCGACGCCAAGTGGGAAAGGGTGGCTTTGAGGCTGAAGGCAGCAGGAAAGCCTGCAGTCCCCAGGTCTGTGGGGCTATGGAAGCGGTTCCCAAAGTGCTTTAGAACAAGGCCTAGATTTCCCTGCTGGCTCTTTGGGCGGGGGACCCATCTCCAGCCATAGACCATTTTTGTGCCTAGCGCGGCGCCAAGTGGGGAAGGGTGGTGTCGAGGCTGAAGGCAGCAGGAAAGCCCGCAGCCCCCAGGTCTGTGGGCCTACGCAAGCGGTTCCCAAAGAGCTTTAGAACAAGGCATAGTTTTCCCTGCTGGCTCTTTGGGCGGGGGACCCATCTCCAGCCGTATGGCCATTTTTGTGCCTGGCCCGGCGCCAAGTGGGAAAGGGTGGTGTCGAGGCTGAAGGCAGCAGGAAAGCCCGCAGCCCCCAGGTCTGTGGGGCTAAGCAAGCGGTTCCCAAAGAGCTTTAGAACAAGGCATAGTTTTCACTGCTGGCTCTTTGGGCGGGGGACCCATCTCCAGCCGTATGGCCATTTTTGAGCCTGGCGTGGCGCCAAGCGGGAAAGGGTGGTGTCGAGGCTGAAGGCAGCAGGAAAGCCTGCAGCCCCCAGGTCTGTGGGGCTACGCAAGCGGTTCCCAAAGAGCTTTAGAACAAGCATAGTTTTCCCTGCTGGCTCTTTTGGGGGGAGACATATCTCCAGCCATAGGCCATTTTTGTGCCTAGCGCGGCGCCAAGTGGGAAAGGGTGTTGTCGAGGCTTAAGGCAGCAGGAGAGCCTGCAGCCCCCAGGTCTGTGTTGCCAAGCAAGCGGTTCCCAAAGAGCTTTAGAACAAGGCATAGTTTTCCCTGCTGGCTCTTTTGGCAGGGGACCCATCTCCAGCCGTATGGCCATTTTTGTGCCTGGCGCGGCGCCAAGTGGGAAAGGGTGCTGTCGAGGCTGAAGGCAGCAGCAAAGCCTGCAGCCCCCAGGTCTGTGGGGCTACGCAAGCGGTTCCCAAAGAGCTTTAGAACAAGGCCTAGTTTTCCCTGCTGGCTCTTTGGGCGGGGGACCCATCTCCAGCCGTATGGCTATTTTTGTGCCTGGCGCGGTGCGTAGTGGGAAAGGGTGGTTTTGAGGCTGAAGGCAGCAGGAAAGCCCGCAGCCCCCAGGTGTGTGGGGCTATGCAAGCGGTTCCCAAAGAGCTTTAGAACAAGGCATAGTTTTCCCTGCTGGCTCTTTGGGCGGGGGACCCATCTCCAGCCGTATGGCCATTTTTGTGCCTGGCGCGGTGCGTAGTGGGAAAGGGTGGTTTTGAGGCTGAAGGCAGCAGGAAAGCCCGCAGCCCCCAGGTCTGTGCGGCTACGCAAGCGGTTCCCAAAGAGCTTTAGAACAAGGCATAGTTTTCCCTGCTGGCTCTTTGGGCGGGGGACCCATCTCCAGCCGTATGGCCATTTTTGTCCCTGGCCCGGCGCCAAGTGGGAAAGGGTGGTGTCGAGGCTGAAGGCAGCAGCAAAGCCTGCAGCCCCCAGGTCTGTGGGGCCAAGCAAGCGGTTCAAAAAGAGCTTTAGAACAAGGCATAGTTTTCCCTGATGGCTCTTTGGGCATGGGACCCATCTCCAGCCATAGGCCATTTTTGTGCCTGGCGCGGCGCCAAGTGGGAAAGGGTGGCTTTGAGGCTGAAGGCAGCAGGAAAGCCCGCAGCCCCCAGGTCTGTGGGGCTACGCAAGCGGTTCCCAAAGAGCTTTAGAACAAGGCATAGTTTTCCCTGCTGGCTCTTTGGGCGGGGGATCCATCTCCAGCCGTATGGCCATTTTTGTGCCTGGCGCGGCGCCAAGTGGGAAAGGGTGGTTTTGAGGCTGAAGGCAGCAGCAAAGCCTGCAGCCCCCAGGTCTGTGGGGCTACGCAAGCGGTTCCCAAAGAGCTTTAGAACAAGGCATAGTTTTCCCTGCTGGCTCTTTGGGCGGGGGACCCATCTCCAGCCGTATGGCCATTTTTGTGCCTGATGCGGCGCCAAGTGGGAAAGGGTGCTGTCGAGGCTGAAGGCAGCAGGAAAGCCCGCAGCCCCCAGGTCTGTGGGGCCAAGCAAGCGGTTCCCAAAGAGCTTTAGAACAAGGCATAGTTTTCCCTGCTGGCTCTTTGGGCGGGGGACCCATCTCCAGCCATAGGCCATTTTTGTGCCTGGCGCGACGCCAAGTGGGAAAGGGTGGCTTTGAGGCTGAAGGTAGCATGAAAGCCTGGAGCCCCCAGGTCTGTGGGGCTACGCAAGCGGTTCCCAAAGAGCTTTAGAACAAGGCATAGTTTTCCCTGATGGCTCTTTGGGCGGGGGACCCATCTCCAGTCGTATGGCTATTTTTATGCCTGGCGCGGTGCGTAGTGGGAAAGGGTGGTTTTGAGGCTGAAGGCAGCAGGAAAGCCCGCAGCCCCCAGGTCTGTGGGGCTACGCAAGCGGTTCCCAAAGAGCTTTAGAACAAGGCATAGTTTTCCCTGCTGGCTCTTTGGGTGGGGGACCCATCTCCAGCCGTATGGCCATTTTTGTGCCTGGCGCGGCGCCAAGTGGGAAAGGGTGGTTTTGAGGCTGAAGGCAGCAGGAAAGCCCGCAGCCCCCAGGTGTGTGGGGCTATGCAAGCGGTTCCCAAAGAGCTTTAGAACAAGGCATAGTTTTCCCTGCTGGCTCTTTGGGCGGGGGACCCATCTCCAGCCGTATGGCCATTTTTGTGCCTGGCGCGACGCCAAGTGGGAAAGGGTGGTTTTGAGGCTGAAGGCAGCAGGAAAGCCCGCAGCCCCCAGGTCTGTGCGGCTACGCAAGCGGTTCCCAAAGAGCTTTAGAACAAGGCATAGTTTTCCCTGCTGGCTCTTTGGGCGGGGGACCCATCTCCAGCCGTATGGCCATTTTTGTCCCTGGCCCGGCGCCAAGTGGGAAAGGGTGGTGTCGAGGCTGAAGGCAGCAGCAAAGCCTGCAGCCCCCAGGTCTGTGGGGCCAAGCAAGCGGTTCAAAAAGAGCTTTAGAACAAGGCATAGTTTTCCCTGATGGCTCTTTGGGCATGGGACCCATCTCCAGCCATAGGCCATTTTTGTGCCTGGCGCGGCGCCAAGTGGGAAAGGGTGGCTTTGAGGCTGAAGGCAGCAGGAAAGCCCGCAGCCCCCAGGTCTGTGGGGCTACGCAAGCGGTTCCCAAAGAGCTTTAGAACAAGGCATAGTTTTCCCTGCTGGCTCTTTGGGCGGGGGATCCATCTCCAGCCGTATGGCCATTTTTGTGCCTGGCGCGACGCCAAGTGGGAAAGGGTGGTTTTGAGGCTGAAGGCAGCAGCAAAGCCTGCAGCCCCCAGGTCTGTGGGGCTACGCAAGCGGTTCCCAAAGAGCTTTAGAACAAGGCATAGTTTTCCCTGCTGGCTCTTTGGGCGGGGGACCCATCTCCAGCCGTATGGCCATTTTTGTGCCTGATGCGGCGCCAAGTGGGAAAGGGTGCTGTCGAGGCTGAAGGCAGCAGGAAAGCCCGCAGCCCCCAGGTCTGTGGGGCCAAGCAAGCGGTTCCCAAAGAGCTTTAGAACAAGGCATAGTTTTCCCTGCTGGCTCTTTGGGCGGGGGACCCATCTCCAGCCATAGGCCATTTTTGTGCCTGGCGCGACGCCAAGTGGGAAAGGGTGGCTTTGAGGCTGAAGGTAGCATGAAAGCCTGGAGCCCCCAGGTCTGTGGGGCTACGCAAGCGGTTCCCAAAGAGCTTTAGAACAAGGCATAGTTTTCCCTGATGGCTCTTTGGGCGGGGGACCCATCTCCAGTCGTATGGCTATTTTTATGCCTGGCGCGGTGCGTAGTGGGAAAGGGTGGTTTTGAGGCTGAAGGCAGCAGGAAAGCCCGCAGCCCCCAGGTCTGTGGGGCTACGCAAGCGGTTCCCAAAGAGCTTTAGAACAAGGCATAGTTTTCCCTGCTGGCTCTTTGGGTGGGGGACCCATCTCCAGCCGTATGGCCATTTTTGTGCCTGGCGCGGCGCCAAGTGGGAAAGGGTGGTTTTGAGGCTGAAGGCAGCAGGAAAGCCCGCAGCCCCCAGGGCTGTGGGGCTACACAAGCGGTTCCCAAAGAGCTTTAGAACAAGGCATAGTTTTCCCTGCTGGCTCTTTGGGCGGGGGACCCATCTCCAGCCGTATGGCCATTTTTGTGCCTGATGCGGCGCCAAGTGGGAAAGGGTGCTGTCGAGGCTGAAGGCAGCAGGAAAGCCCGCAGCCCCCAGGTCTGTGGGGCCAAGCAAGCGGTTCCCAAAGAGCTTTAGAACAAGGCATAGTTTTCCCTGATGGCTCTTTGGGCGGGGGACCCATCTCCAGCCATAGGCCATTTTTGTGCCTGGCGCGACGCCAAGTGGGAAAGGGTGGCTTTGAGGCTGAAGGTAGCATGAAAGCCTGGAGCCCCAAGGTCTGTGGGGCTACGCAAGCGGTTCCCAAAGAGCTTTAGAACAAGGCATAGTTTTCCCTGCTGGCTCCTTGGGCGGGGGACCCATCTCCAGCCGTATGGCCATTTTTGTGCCTGGCGCGGCGCCAAGTGGGGAAGGGTGGTGTCGAGTCTGAAGGCAGCAGGAAAGCCCGCAGCCCCCAGGTCTGTGGGGCTACGCAAGCGGTTCCCAAAGAGCTTTAGAACAAGGCATAGTTTTCCCTGCTGGCTCTTTGGGCGGGGGACCCATCTCCAGCCGTATGGCCATTTTTGTGCCTCATGCGGCGCCAAGTGGGAAAGGGTGGCTTTGAGGCTGAAGGCAGCAGGAAAGCCTGCAGCCCCCAGGTCTGTGGGGCTATGGAAGCGGTTCCCAAAGTGCTTTAGAACAAGGCCTAGATTTCCCTGCTGGCTCTTTGGGCGGGGGACCCATCTCCAGCCATAGACCATTTTTGTGCCTAGCGCGGCGCCAAGTGGGAAAGGGTGGCTTTGAGGCTGAAGGCAGCAGGAAAGCCTGCAGCCCCCAGGTCTGTGGGCCTACGCAAGCGGTTCCCAAAGAGCTTTAGAACAAGGCATAGTTTTCCCTGCTGGCTCTTTGGGCGGGGGAGCCATCTCCAGCCGTATGGCCATTTTTGAGCCTGGCGTGGCGCCAAGCGGGAAAGGGTGGTGTCGAGGCTGAAGGCAGCAGGAAAGCCTGCAGCCCCCAGGTCTGTGGGGCTACGCAAGCGGTTCCCAAAGAGCTTTAGAACAAGGCATAGTTTTCCCTGCTGGCTCTTTTGGGGGGAGACATATCTCCAGCCATAGGCCATTTTTGTGCCTAGCGCGGCGCCAAGTGGGAAAGGGTGTTGTCGAGGCTGAAGGCAGCAGGAGAGCCTGCAGCCCCCAGGTCTGTGGGGCCAAGCAAGCGGTTCCCAAAGAGCTTTAGAACAAGGCATAGTTTTCCCTGATGGCTCTTTGGGCGGGCGACCCATCTCCAGCCGTATGTCCATTTTTGTGCCTGGCGCGGTGCGTAGTGGTAAAGGGTGGTTTTGACGCTGAAGGCAGCAGGAAAGCCCGCAGCCCCCAGGTCTGTGGGGCTACGCAAGCGGTTCCCAAACAGCTTTAGAACAAGGCATAGTTTTCCCTGATGGCTCTTTGGGCATGGGACCCATCTCCAGCCATAGGCCATTTTTGTGCCTGATGCGGCGCCAAGTGGGATAGGGTGGCTTTGAGGCTGAAGGCAGGAGCAAAGCCTGCAGCCCTAAGGTCTGTGGGGCTACGCAAGCGGTTCCCAAAGAGCTTTAGAACAAGGCATAGTTTTCCCTGCTGGCTCTTTGGGCGGGGGACCCATCTCCAGCCGTATGGCCATTTTTGTGCCTGGCGCGGTGCCAAGTGGGAAAGGGTGGTGTCGAGGCTGAAGGCAGCAGGAAAGCCTGCAGCCCCCAGGTCTGTGGGGCTACGCAAGCGGTTCCCAAAGAGCTTTAGAACAAGGCCTAGTTTTCCCTGCTGGCTCTTTGGGCGGGGGACCCATCTCCAGCCGTATGGCTATTTTTGTGCCTGGCGCGGTGCGTAGTGGGAAAGGGTGGTTTTGAGGCTGAAGGCAGCAGGAAAGCCCGCAGCCCCCAGGTCTGTGGGGCTATGCAAGCGGTTCCCAAAGAGCTTTAGAACAAGGCATAGTTTTCCCTGCTGGCTCTTTGGGCGGGGGAGCCATCTCCAGCCATAGACCATTTTTGTGCCTGGCGCGGTGCGTAGTGGGAAAGGGTGGTTTTGAGGCTGAAGGCAGCAGGAAAGCCCGCAGCCCCCAGGTCTGTGGGGCTACGCAAGCGGTTCCCAAAGAGCTTTAGAACAAGGCATAGTTTTCCCTGCTGGCTCTTTTGGCAGGGGACCCATCTCCAGCCGTATGGCCATTTTTGTCCCTGGCGCGGCGCCAAGTGGGAAAGGGTGCTGTCGAGGCTGAAGGCAGCAGCAAAGCCTGCAGCCCCCAGGTCTGTGGGGCCAAGCAAGCGGTTCAAAAAGAGCTTTAGAACAAGGCATAATTTTCCCTGATGGCTCTTTGGGCATGGGACCCATCTCCAGCCATAGGCCATTTTTGTGCCTGGCGCGACGCCAAGTGGGAAAGGGTGGCTTTGAGGCTGAAGGCAGCAGGAAAGCCCGCAGCCCCCAGGTCTGTGGGGCTACGCAAGCGGTTCCCAAAGAGCTTTAGAACAAGGCATAGTTTTCCCTGATGGCTCTTTGGGCATGGGACCCATCTCCAGCCGTATGGCCATTTTTGTGCCTGATGCGGCGCCAAGTGGGATAGGGTGGCTTTGAGGCTGAAGGCAGGAGCAAAGCCTGCAGCCCTAAGGTCTGTGGGGCTACGCAAGCGGTTCCCAAAGAGCTTTAGAACAAGGCATAGTTTTCCCTGCTGGCTCTTTGGGCGGGGGACCCATCTCCAGCCGTATGGCCATTTTTGTGCCTGATGCGGCGCCAAGTGGGAAAGGGTCCTGTGGAGGCTGAAGGCAGCAGGAAAGCCTGCAGCCCCCAGGTCTGTGGGGCCAAGCAAGCGGTTCCCAAAGAGCTTTAGAACAAGGCATAGTTTTCCCTGCTGGCTCTTTGGGCGGGGGACCCATCTCCAGCCATAGGCCATTTTTGTGCCTGGCGCGACGCCAAGTGGGAAAGGGTGGCTTTGAGGCTGAAGGTAGCAGGAAAGCCTGCAGCCCCCAGGTCTGTGGGGCTACGCAAGCGGTTCCCAAAGAGCTTTAGAACAAGGCATAGTTTTCCCTGCTGGCTCCTTGGGAGGGGGACCCATCTCCAGCCATATGGCCATTTTTGAGCCTGGCGCGGTGCCAAGTGGGGAAGGGTGGTGTCGAGTCTGAAGGCAGCAGGAAAGCCCGCAGCCCCCAGGTCTGTGGGGCTACGCAAGCGGTTCCCAAAGAGCTTTAGAACAAGGCATAGTTTTCCCTGCTGGCTCTTAGGGCATGGGACCCATCTCCAGCCATAGGCCATTTTTGTGCCTGATGGGGTGCCAAGTGGGAAAGGGTGGCTTTGAGGCTGAAGGCAGCAGGAAAGCCTGCAGCCCCCAGGTCTGTGGGCCTATGCAAGCGGTTCCCAAAGAGCTTTAGAACAAGGCATAGTTTTCCCTGCTGGCTCTTTGGGCGGGGGACCCATCTCCAGCCGTATGGCCATTTTTGTGCCTGGCCCGGCGCCAAGTGGGAAAGGGTGGTGTCGAGGCTGAAGGCAGCAGGAAAGCCCGCAGCCCCCAGGTCTGTGGGGCTAAGCAAGCGGTTCCCAAAGAGCTTTAGAACAAGGCATAGTTTTCACTGCTGGCTCTTTGGGCGGGGGACCCATCTCCAGCCGTATGGCCATTTTTGAGCCTGGCGTGGCGCCAAGCGGGAAAGGGTGGTGTCGAGGCTGAAGGCAGCAGGAAAGCCTGCAGCCCCCAGGTCTGTGGGGCTACGCAAGCGGTTCCCAAAGAGCTTTAGAACAAGGCATAGTTTTCCCTGCTGGCTCTTTTGGGGGGAGACATATCTCCAGCCATAGGCCATTTTTGTGCCTAGCGCGGCGCCAAGTGGGAAAGGGTGTTGTCGAGGCTTAAGGCAGCAGGAGAGCCTGCAGCCCCCAGGTCTGTGTTGCCAAGCAAGCGGATCCCAAAGAGCTTTAGAACAAGGCATAGTTTTCCCTGCTGGCTCTTTTGGCAGGGGACCCATCTCCAGCCGTATGGCCATTTTTGTGCCTGGCGCGGCGCCAAGTGGGAAAGGGTGCTGTCGAGGCTGAAGGCAGCAGCAAAGCCTGCAGCCCCCAGGTCTGTGGGGCTACGCAAGCGGTTCCCAAAGAGCTTTAGAACAAGGCCTAGTTTTCCCTGCTGGCTCTTTGGGCGGGGGACCCATCTCCAGCCGTATGGCTATTTTTGTGCCTGGCGCGGTGCGTAGTGGGAAAGGGTGGTTTTGAGGCTGAAGGCAGCAGGAAAGCCCGCAGCCCCCAGGTCTGTGGGGCTATGCAAGTGGTTCCCAAAGAGCTTTAGAACAAGGCATAGTTTTCCCTGCTGGCTCTTTGGGCGGGGGACCCATCTCCAGCCGTATGGCCATTTTTGTGCCTGGCGCGGTGCGTAGTGGGAAAGGGTGGTTTTGAGGCTGAAGGCAGCAGGAAAGCCCGCAGCCCCCAGGTCTGTGGGGCTACGCAAGCGGTTCCCAAAGAGCTTTAGAACAAGGCATAGTTTTCCCTGCTGGCTCTTTCGGCGGGGGACCCATCTCCAGCCGTATGGCCATTTTTGTCCCTGGCCCGGCGCCAAGTGGGAAAGGGTGGTGTCGAGGCTGAAGGCAGCAGCAAAGCCTGCAGCCCCCAGGTCTGTGGGGCCAAGCAAGCGGTTCAAAAAGAGCTTTAGAACAAGGCATAGTTTTCCCTGATGGCTCTTTGGGCATGGGACCCATCTCCAGCCGTATGGCCATTTTTATGCCTGGCGCGGCGCCAAGTGGGAAAGGGTGGTTTTGAGGCTGAAGGCAGCAGGAAAGCCCGCAGCCCCCAGGTCTGTGGGGCTACGCAAGCGGTTCCCAAAGAGCTTTAGAACAAGGCATAGTTTTCCCTGCTGGCTCTTTGGGCGGGGGACCCATCTCCAGCCGTATGGCCATTTTTGTGCCTGATGCGGCGCCAAGTGGGAAAGGGTGCTGTCGAGGCTGAAGGCAGCAGGAAAGCCCGCAGCCCCCAGGTCTGTGGGGCTACGCAAGCGGTTCCCAAAGAGCTTTAGAACAAGGCATAGTTTTCCCTGATGGCTCTTTGGGCGGGGGACCCATCTCCAGCCATAGGCCATTTTTGTGCCTGGCGCGACGCCAAGTGGGAAAGGGTGGCTTTGAGGCTGAAGGTAGCATGAAAGCCTGGAGCCCCCAGGTCTGTGGGGCTACGCAAGCGGTTCCCAAAGAGCTTTAGAACAAGGCATAGTTTTCCCTGATGGCTCTTTGGGCGGGGGACCCATCTCCAGTCGTATGGCTATTTTTATGCCTGGCGCGGTGCGTAGTGGGAAAGGGTGGTTTTGAGGCTGAAGGCAGCAGGAAAGCCCGCAGCCCCCAGGTCTGTGGGGCTACGCAAGCGGTTCCCAAAGAGCTTTAGAACAAGGCATAGTTTTCCCTGCTGGCTCTTTGGGTGGGGGACCCATCTCCAGCCGTATGGCCATTTTTGTGCCTGGCGCGGTGCGTAGTGGGAAAGGGTGGTTTTGAGGCTGAAGGCAGCAGGAAAGCCCGCAGCCCCCAGGTCTGTGGGGCTATGCAAGCGGTTCCCAAAGAGCTTTAGAACAAGGCATAGTTTTCCCTGCTGGCTCTTTGGGCGGGGGACCCATCTCCAGCCGTATGGCCATTTTTGTGCCTGATGCGGCGCCAAGTGGGAAAGGGTGCTCTCGAGGCTGAAGGCAGCAGGAAAGCCCGCAGCCCCCAGGTCTGTGGGGCTACGCAAGCGGTTCCCAAAGAGCTTTAGAACAAGGCATAGTTTTCCCTGCTGGCTCTTTGGGCGGGGGACCCATCTCCAGCCGTATAGCCATTTTTGTCCCTGGCCCGGCGCCAAGTGGGAAAGGGTGGTGTCGAGGCTGAAGGCAGGAGCAAAGCCTGCAGCCCTAAGGTCTGTGGGGTTACGCAAGCGGTTCCCAAAGAGCTTTAGAACAAGGCATAGTTTTCCCTGCTGGCTCTTTGGGCATGGGACCCATCTCCAGCCATAGGCCATTTTTGTGCCTGGCGCGGCGCCAAGTGGGAAAGGGTGGTTTTGAGGCTGAAGGCAGCAGCAAAGCCTGCAGCCCCCAGGTCTGTGGGGCTACGCAAGCGGTTCCCAAAGAGCTTTAGAACAAGGCATAGTTTTCCCTGCTGGCTCTTTGTTCGGGGGACCCATCTCCAGCTGTATGGCCATTTTTATGCCTGGCGCGGCGCCAAGTGGGAAAGGGTGGTGTCGAGGCTGAAGGCAGCAGGAAAGCCCGCATCCCCCAGGTCTGTGGGGCTACGCAAGCGGTTCCCAAAGAGCTTTAGAACAAGGCATAGTTTTCCCTGCTGGCTCTTTGGGCGGGGGACCCATCTCCAGCCGTATGGCCATTTTTGTGCCTGGCGCGTCGCCAAGTGGGAAAGGGTGGTGTCGAGGCTGAAGGCAGCAGGAAAGCCTGCAGCCCCCAGGTCTGTGGGGCTACGCAAGTGGTTCCCAAAGAGCTTTAGAACAAGGCATAGTTTTCCCTGCTGGCTCCTTGGGCGGGGGACCCATCTCCAGCCGTATGGCCATTTTTGGGCCTGGCGAGGCACCAAGTGGGAAAGGGTGGTGTCGAGTCTGAAGGCAGCAGGAAAGCCCGCAGCCCCCAGGTCTGTGGGGCTACGCAAGCGGTTCCCAAAGAGCTTTAGAACAAGGCATAGTTTTCCCTGCTGGCTCTTTGGGCGGGGGACCCATCTCCAGCCGTATGGCCATTTTTGAGCCTGGCGCGGCACCAAGTGGGAAAGGGTGGCATTGAGGCTGAAGGCAGCAGGAAAGCCTGCAGCCCCCAGGTCTGTGGGGCTACGCAAGCGGTTCCCAAAGAGCTTTAGAACAAGGCATAGTTTTCCCTGCTGGCTCTTTGGGCGGGGGACCCATCTCCAGTCGTATGGCTATTTTTATGCCTGGCGCGGTGCGTAGTGGGAAAGGGTGGTTTTGAGGCTGAAGGCAGCAGGAAAGCCCGCAGCCCCCAGGTCTGTGGGGCTACGCAAGCGGTTCCCAAAGAGCTTTAGAACAAGGCATAGTTTTCCCTGCTGGCTCTTTGGGTGGGGGACCCATCTCCAGCCGTATGGCCATTTTTGTGCCTGGCGCGGCGCCAAGTGGGAAAGGGTGGTTTTGAGGCTGAAGGCAGCAGGAAAGCCCGCAGCCCCCAGGTCTGTGGGGCTACGCAAGCGGTTCCCAAAGAGCTTTAGAACAAGGCATAGTTTTCCCTGCTGGCTCTTTGGGCGGGGGACCCATCTCCAGCCGTATGGCCATTTTTGTGCCTAGCGCGGCGCCAAGTGGGAAAGGGTGCTGTCGAGGCTGAAGGCAGCAGCAAAGCCCGAAGCCCCCAGGTCTGTGGGGCCAAGCAAGCGGTTCCCAAAGAGCTTTAGAACAAGGCCTAGTTTTCCCTGCTGGCTCTTTGGGCGGGGGACCCATCTCCAGCCATAGGCCATTTTTGTGCCTGGCGCGACGCCAAGTGGGAAAGGGTGGCTTTGAGGCTGAAGGTAGCAGGAAAGCCTGCAGCCCCCAGGTCTGTGGGGCTACGCAAGCGGTTCCCAAAGAGCTTTAGAACAAGGCATAGTTTTCCCTGCTGGCTCCTTGGGAGGGGGACCCATCTCCAGCCATATGGCCATTTTTGAGCCTGGCGCGGCGCCAAGTGGGGAAGGGTGGTGTCGAGTCTGAAGGCAGCAGGAAAGCCCGCAGCCCCCAGGTCTGTGGGGCTACGCAAGCGGTTCCCAAAGAGCTTTAGAACAAGGCATAGTTTTCCCTGCTGGCTCTTTGGGCGGGGGACCCATCTCCAGCCGTATGGCCATTTTTGTGCCTCATGCGGCGCCAAGTGGGAAAGGGTGGTGTCGAGGCTGAAGGCAGCAGGAAAGCCTGCAGTCCCCAGGTCTGTGGGGCTATGGAAGCGGTTCCCAAAGTGCTTTAGAACAAGGCCTAGATTTCCCTGCTGGCTCTTTGGGCGGGGGACCCATCTCCAGCCATAGACCATTTTTGTGCCTAGCGCGGCGCCAAGTGGGGAAGGGTGGTGTCGAGGCTGAAGGCAGCAGGAAAGCCCGCAGCCCCCAGGTCTGTGGGACAACGCAAGCGGTTCCCAAAGAGCTTTAGAACAAGGCATAGTTTTCCCTGCTGGCTCTTTGGGCATGGGACCCATCTCCAGCCATAGGCCATTTTTGTGCCTGATGGGGCGCCAAGTGGGAAAGGGTGGCTTTGAGGCTGAAGGCAGCAGGAAAGCCTGCAGCCCCCAGGTCTGTGGGCCTACGCAAGCGGTTCCCAAAGAGCTTTAGAACAAGGCATAGTTTTCCCTGCTGGCTCTTTGGGCGGGGGACCCATCTCCAGCCGTATGGCCATTTTTGTGCCTGGCCCGGCGCCAAGTGGGAAAGGGTGGTGTCGAGGCTGAAGGCAGCAGGAAAGCCCGCAGCCCCCAGGTCTGTGGGGCTAAGCAAGCGGTTCCCAAAGAGCTTTAGAACAAGGCATAGTTTTCACTGCTGGCTCTTTGGGTGGGGGACCCATCTCCAGCCGTATGGCCATTTTTGAGCCTGGCGTGGCGCCAAGCGGGAAAGGGTGGTGTCGAGTCTGAAGGCAGCAGGAAAGCCTGCAGCCCCCAGGTCTGTGGGGCTACGCAAGCGGTTCCCAAAGAGCTTTAGAACAAGGCATAGTTTTCCCTGCTGGCTCTTTTGGGGGGAGACATATCTCCAGCCATAGGCCATTTTTGTGCCTAGCGCGGCGCCAAGTGGGAAAGGGTGTTGTCGAGGCTTAAGGCAGCAGGAGAGCCTGCAGCCCCCAGGTCTGTGTTGCCAAGCAAGCGGTTCCCAAAGAGCTTTAGAACAAGGCATAGTTTTCCCTGCTGGCTCTTTTGGCAGGGGACCCATCTCCAGACGTATGGCCATTTTTGTGCCTGGCGCGGCGCCAAGTGGGAAAGGGTGCTGTCGAGGCTGAAGGCAGCAGCAAAGCCTGCAGCCCCCAGGTCTGTGGGGCTACGCAAGCGGTTCCCAAAGAGCTTTAGAACAAGGCCTAGTTTTCCCTGCTGGCTCTTTGGGCGGGGGACCCATCTCCAGCCGTATGGCTATTTTTGTGCCTGGCGCGGTGCGTAGTGGGAAAGGGTGGTTTTGAGGCTGAAGGCAGCAGGAAAGCCCGCAGCCCCCAGGTCTGTGGGGCTATGCAAGCGGTTCCCAAAGAGCTTTAGAACAAGGCATAGTTTTCCCTGCTGGCTCTTTGGGCGGGGGACCCATCTCCAGCCGTATGGCCATTTTTGTGCCTGGCGCGGTGCGTAGTGGGAAAGGGTGGTTTTGAGGCTGAAGGCAGCAGGAAAGCCCGCAGCCCCCAGGTCTGTGCGGCTACGCAAGCGGTTCCCAAAGAGCTTTAGAACAAGGCATAGTTTTCCCTGCTGGCTCTTTGGGCGGGGGACCCATCTCCAGCCGTATGGCCATTTTTGTCCCTGGCCCGGCGCCAAGTGGGAAAGGGTGGTGTCGAGGCTGAAGGCAGCAGCAAAGCCTGCAGCCCCCAGGTCTGTGGGGCCAAGCAAGCGGTTCCCAAAGAGCTTTAGAACAAGGCATAGTTTTCCCTGCTGGCTCTTTGGGCATGGGACCCATCTCCAGCCATAGGCCATTTTTGTGCCTGGCGCGGCGCCAAGTGGGAAAGGGTGGCTTTGAGGCTGAAGGCAGCAGGAAAGCCCGCAGCCCCCAGGTCTGTGGGGCTACGCAAGCGGTTCCCAAAGAGCTTTAGAACAAGGCATAGTTTTCCCTGATGGCTCTTTGGGCGGGGGATCCATCTCCAGCCGTATGGCCATTTTTGTGCCTGGCGCGGCGCCAAGTGGGAAAGGGTGGTTTTGAGGCTGAAGGCAGCAGCAAAGCCTGCAGCCCCCAGGTCTGTGGGGCTACGCAAGCGGTTCCCAAAGAGCTTTAGAACAAGGCATAGTTTTCCCTGATGGCTCTTTGGGCGGGGGACCCATCTCCAGCCATAGGCCATTTTTGTGCCTGGCGCGACGCCAAGTGGGAAAGGGTGGCTTTGAGGCTGAAGGTAGCATGAAAGCCTGGAGCCCCCAGGTCTGTGGGGCTACGCAAGCGGTTCCCAAAGAGCTTTAGAACAAGGCATAGTTTTCCCTGCTGGCTCTTTGGGCATGGGACCCATCTCCAGCCATAGGCCATTTTTGTGCCTGATGGGGCGCCAAGTGGGAAAGGGTGGCTTTGAGGCTGAAGGCAGCAGGAAAGCCTGCAGCCCCCAGGTCTGTGGGCCTACGCAAGCGGTTCCCAAAGAGCTTTAGAACAAGGCATAGTTTTCCCTGCTGGCTCTTTGGGCGGGGGACCCATCTCCAGCCGTATGGCCATTTTTGTGCCTGGCCCGGCGCCAAGTGGGAAAGGGTGGTGTCGAGGCTGAAGGCAGCAGGAAAGCCCGCAGCCCCCAGGTCTGTGGGGCTAAGCAAGCGGTTCCCAAAGAGCTTTAGAACAAGGCATAGTTTTCACTGCTGGCTCTTTGGGTGGGGGACCCATCTCCAGCCGTATGGCCATTTTTGAGCCTGGCGTGGCGCCAAGCGGGAAAGGGTGGTGTCGAGTCTGAAGGCAGCAGGAAAGCCTGCAGCCCCCAGGTCTGTGGGGCTACGCAAGCGGTTCCCAAAGAGCTTTAGAACAAGGCATAGTTTTCCCTGCTGGCTCTTTTGGGGGGAGACATATCTCCAGCCATAGGCCATTTTTGTGCCTAGCGCGGCGCCAAGTGGGAAAGGGTGTTGTCGAGGCTTAAGGCAGCAGGAGAGCCTGCAGCCCCCAGGTCTGTGTTGCCAAGCAAGCGGTTCCCAAAGAGCTTTAGAACAAGGCATAGTTTTCCCTGCTGGCTCTTTTGGCAGGGGACCCATCTCCAGACGTATGGCCATTTTTGTGCCTGGCGCGGCGCCAAGTGGGAAAGGGTGCTGTCGAGGCTGAAGGCAGCAGCAAAGCCTGCAGCCCCCAGGTCTGTGGGGCTACGCAAGCGGTTCCCAAAGAGCTTTAGAACAAGGCCTAGTTTTCCCTGCTGGCTCTTTGGGCGGGGGACCCATCTCCAGCCGTATGGCTATTTTTGTGCCTGGCGCGGTGCGTAGTGGGAAAGGGTGGTTTTGAGGCTGAAGGCAGCAGGAAAGCCCGCAGCCCCCAGGTCTGTGGGGCTATGCAAGCGGTTCCCAAAGAGCTTTAGAACAAGGCATAGTTTTCCCTGCTGGCTCTTTGGGCGGGGGACCCATCTCCAGCCGTATGGCCATTTTTGTGCCTGGCGCGGTGCGTAGTGGGAAAGGGTGGTTTTGAGGCTGAAGGCAGCAGGAAAGCCCGCAGCCCCCAGGTCTGTGCGGCTACGCAAGCGGTTCCCAAAGAGCTTTAGAACAAGGCATAGTTTTCCCTGCTGGCTCTTTGGGCGGGGGACCCATCTCCAGCCGTATGGCCATTTTTGTCCCTGGCCCGGCGCCAAGTGGGAAAGGGTGGTGTCGAGGCTGAAGGCAGCAGCAAAGCCTGCAGCCCCCAGGTCTGTGGGGCCAAGCAAGCGGTTCCCAAAGAGCTTTAGAACAAGGCATAGTTTTCCCTGCTGGCTCTTTGGGCATGGGACCCATCTCCAGCCATAGGCCATTTTTGTGCCTGGCGCGGCGCCAAGTGGGAAAGGGTGGCTTTGAGGCTGAAGGCAGCAGGAAAGCCCGCAGCCCCCAGGTCTGTGGGGCTACGCAAGCGGTTCCCAAAGAGCTTTAGAACAAGGCATAGTTTTCCCTGATGGCTCTTTGGGCGGGGGATCCATCTCCAGCCGTATGGCCATTTTTGTGCCTGGCGCGGCGCCAAGTGGGAAAGGGTGGTTTTGAGGCTGAAGGCAGCAGCAAAGCCTGCAGCCCCCAGGTCTGTGGGGCTACGCAAGCGGTTCCCAAAGAGCTTTAGAACAAGGCATAGTTTTCCCTGATGGCTCTTTGGGCGGGGGACCCATCTCCAGCCATAGGCCATTTTTGTGCCTGGCGCGACGCCAAGTGGGAAAGGGTGGCTTTGAGGCTGAAGGTAGCATGAAAGCCTGGAGCCCCCAGGTCTGTGGGGCTACGCAAGCGGTTCCCAAAGAGCTTTAGAACAAGGCATAGTTTTCCCTGATGGCTCTTTGGGCGGGGGACCCATCTCCAGTCGTATGGCTATTTTTATGCCTGGCGCGGTGCGTAGTGGGAAAGGGTGGTTTTGAGGCTGAAGGCAGCAGGAAAGCCCGCAGCCCCCAGGTCTGTGGGGCTACGCAAGCGGTTCCCAAAGAGCTTTAGAACAAGGCATAGTTTTCCCTGCTGGCTCTTTGGGTGGGGGACCCATCTCCAGCCGTATGGCCATTTTTGTGCCTGGCGCGGCGCCAAGTGGGAAAGGGTGGTTTTGAGGCTGAAGGCAGCAGGAAAGCCCGCAGCCCCCAGGTCTGTGGGGCTACGCAAGCGGTTCCCAAAGAGCTTTAGAACAAGGCATAGTTTTCCCTGCTGGCTCTTTGGGCGGGGGACCCATCTCCAGCCGTATGGCCATTTTTGTGCCTGATGCGGCGCCAAGTGGGAAAGGGTGCTGTCGAGGCTGAAGGCAGCAGGAAAGCCCGCAGCCCCCAGGTCTGTGGGGCCAAGCAAGCGGTTCCCAAAGAGCTTTAGAACAAGGCATAGTTTTCCCTGCTGGCTCTTTGGGCGGGGGACCCATCTCCAGCCATAGGCCATTTTTGTGCCTGGCGCGACGCCAAGTGGGAAAGGGTGGCTTTGAGGCTGAAGGTAGCATGAAAGCCTGGAGCCCCCAGGTCTGTGGGGCTACGCAAGCGGTTCCCAAAGAGCTTTAGAACAAGGCATAGTTTTCCCTGCTGGCTCCTTGGGCGGGGGACCCATCTCCAGCCGTATGGCCATTTTTGTGCCTGGCGCGGCGCCAAGTGGGAAAGGGTGGTGTCGAGTCTGAAGGCAGCAGGAAAGCCCGCAGCCCCCAGGTCTGTGGGGCTACGCAAGCGGTTCCCAAAGAGCTTTAGAACAAGGCATAGCTTTCCCTGCTGGCTCTTTGGGCGGGGGACCCATCTCCAGCCGTATGGCCATTTTTGTGCCTCATGCGGCGCCAAGTGGGAAAGGGTGGCTTTGAGGCTGAAGGCAGCAGGAAAGCCTGCAGCCCCCAGGTCTGTGGGGCTATGGAAGCGGTTCCCAAAGTGCTTTAGAACAAGGCCTAGATTTCCCTGCTGGCTCTTTGGGCGGGGGACCCATCTCCAGCCATAGACCATTTTTGTGCCTAGCGCGGCGCCAAGTGGGAAAGGGTGGCTTTGAGGCTGAAGGCAGCAGGAAAGCCTGCAGCCCCCAGGTCTGTGGGCCTACGCAAGCGGTTCCCAAAGAGCTTTAGAACAAGGCATAGTTTTCCCTGCTGGCTCTTTTGGGGGGAGACATATCTCCAGCCATAGGCCATTTTTGTGCCTAGCGCGGCGCCAAGTGGGATAGGGTGGCTTTGAGGCTGAAGGCAGGAGCAAAGCCTGCAGCCCTAAGGTCTGTGGGGCTACGCAAGCGGTTCCCAAAGAGCTTTAGAACAAGGCCTAGTTTTCCCTGCTGGCTCTTTGGGCATGGGACCCATCTCCAGCCGTATGGCCATTTTTGTGCCTGGCGCGGTGCCAAGTGGGAAAGGGTGCTGTCGAGGCTGAAGGCAGCAGGAAAGCCTGCAGCCCCCAGGTCTGTGGGGCTACGCAAGCGGTTCCCAAAGAGCTTTAGAACAAGGCCTAGTTTTCCCTGCTGGCTCTTTGGGCGGGGGACCCATCTCCAGCCGTATGGCTATTTTTGTGCCTGGCGCGGTGCGTAGTGGGAAAGGGTGGTTTTGAGGCTGAAGGCAGCAGGAAAGCCCGCAGCCCCCAGGTCTGTGGGGCTATGCAAGCGGTTCCCAAAGAGCTTTAGAACAAGGCATAGTTTTCCCTGCTGGCTCTTTGGGCGGGGGAGCCATCTCCAGCCATAGACCATTTTTGTGCCTGGCGCGGTGCGTAGTGGGAAAGGGTGGTTTTGAGGCTGAAGGCAGCAGGAAAGCCCGCAGCCCCCAGGTCTGTGGGGCTACGCAAGCGGTTCCCAAAGAGCTTTAGAACAAGGCATAGTTTTCCCTGCTGGCTCTTTTGGCAGGGGACCCATCTCCAGCCGTATGGCCATTTTTGTGCCTGGCGCGGCGCCAAGTGGGAAAGGGTGCTGTCGAGGCTGAAGGCAGCAGGAAAGCCTGCAGCCCCCAGGTCTGTGGGGCCAAGCAAGCGGTTCAAAAAGAGCTTTAGAACAAGGCATAATTTTCCCTGATGGCTCTTTGGGCATGGGACCCATCTCCAGCCATAGGCCATTTTTGTGCCTGGCGCGACGCCAAGTGGGAAAGGGTGCTGTCGAGGCTGAAGGCAGCAGGAAAGCCCGCAGCCCCCAGGTCTGTGGGGCTACGCAAGCGGTTCCCAAAGAGCTTTAGAACAAGGCATAGTTTTCCCTGATGGCTCTTTGGGCATGGGACCCATCTCCAGCCGTATGGCCATTTTTGTGCCTGATGCGGCGCCAAGTGGGATAGGGTGGCTTTGAGGCTGAAGGCAGGAGCAAAGCCTGCAGCCCTAAGGTCTGTGGGGCTACGCAAGCGGTTCCCAAAGAGCTTTAGAACAAGGCATAGTTTTCCCTGCTGGCTCTTTGGGCATGGGACCCATCTCCAGCCGTATGGCCATTTTTGTGCCTGGCGCGGTGCCAAGTGGGAAAGGGTGCTGTCGAGGCTGAAGGCAGCAGGAAAGCCTGCAGCCCCCAGGTCTGTGGGGCTACGCAAGCGGTTCCCAAAGAGCTTTAGAACAAGGCCTAGTTTTCCCTGCTGGCTCTTTGGGCGGGGGACCCATCTCCAGCCGTATGGCTATTTTTGTGCCTGGCGCGGTGCGTAGTGGGAAAGGGTGGTTTTGAGGCTGAAGGCAGCAGGAAAGCCCGCAGCCCCCAGGTCTGTGGGGCTACGCAAGCGGTTCCCAAAGAGCTTTAGAACAAGGCATAGTTTTCCCTGCTGGCTCTTTTGGCAGGGGACCCATCTCCAGCCGTATGGCCATTTTTGTCCCTGGCGCGGCGCCAAGTGGGAAAGGGTGCTGTCGAGGCTGAAGGCAGCAGCAAAGCCTGCAGCCCCCAGGTCTGTGGGGCCAAGCAAGCGGTTCAAAAAGAGCTTTAGAACAAGGCATAATTTTCCCTGATGGCTCTTTGGGCATGGGACCCATCTCCAGCCATAGGCCATTTTTGTGCCTGGCGCGGTGCCAAGTGGGAAAGGGTGCTGTCGGGGCTAAGGGCAGCAGCAAAGCCTGCAGCCCCCAGGTCTGTGGGGCTACGCAAGCGGTTCCCAAAGAGCTTTAAAACAAGGCATAGTTTTCCCAGCTGCCTCTTAGGGCATGGGACCCATCTCCAGCCATAGGCCATTTTTGTGCCTGGCGCGACGCCAAGTGGGAAAGGGTGCTGTCGAGGCTGAAGGCAGCAGCAAAGCCTGCAGCCCCCAGGTCTGTGGGGCCAAGCAAGCGGTTCAAAAAGAGCTTTAGAACAAGGCATAATTTTCCCTGATGGCTCTTTGGGCATGGGACCCATCTCCAGCCATAGGCCATTTTTGTGCCTGGCGCGACGCCAAGTGGGAAAGGGTGCTGTCGAGGCTGAAGGCAGCAGGAAAGCCCGCAGCCCCCAGGTCTGTGGGGCTACGCAAGCGGTTCCCAAAGAGCTTTAGAACAAGGCATAGTTTTCCCTGATGGCTCTTTGGGCATGGGACCCATCTCCAGCCGTATGGCCATTTTTGTGCCTGGCGCGGTGCGTAGTGGGAAAGGGTGGTTTTGACGCTGAAGGCAGCAGGAAAGCCCGCAGCCCCCAGGTCTGTGGGGCTACGCAAGCGGTTCCCAAAGAGCTTTAGAACAAGGCATAGTTTTCCCTGCTGGCTCTTTGGGCGGGGGACCCATCTCCAGCCGTATGGCCATTTTTGAGCCTGGCGCGGCGCCAAGTGGGAAAGGGTGGTGTCGAGGCTGAAGGCAGGAGCAAAGCCTGCAGCCCTAAGGTCTGTGGGGCTACGCAAGCGGTTCCCAAAGAGCTTTAGAACAAGGCATAGTTTTCCCTGCTGGCTCTTTGGGCATGGGACCCATCTCCAGCCATAGGCCATTTTTGTGCCTGGCGCGGTGCCAAGTGGGAAAGGGTTCTGTCGGGGCTAAGGGCAGCAGGAAAGCCTGCAGCCCCCAGGTCTGTGGGGCTACGCAAGCGGTTCCCAAAGAGCTTTAAAACAAGGCATAGTTTTCCCAGCTGCCTCTTAGGGCATGGGACCCATCTCCAGCCATAGGCCATTTTTGTGCCTGGCGCGACGCCAAGTGGGAAAGGGTGCTGTCGAGGCTGAAGGCAGCAGGAAAGCCTGCAGCCCCCAGGTCTGTGGGGCTACGCAAGCGGTTCCCAAAGAGCTTTAGAACAAGGCCTAGTTTTCCCTGCTGGCTCTTTGGGCGGGGGACCCATCTCCAGCCGTATGGCTATTTTTGTGCCTGGCGCGGTGCGTAGTGGGAAAGGGTGGTTTTGAGGCTGAAGGCAGCAGGAAAGCCTGCAGCCCCCAGGTCTGTGGGGCTATGCAAGCGGTTCCCAAAGAGCTTTAGAACAAGGCATAGTTTTCCCTGCTGGCTCTTTGGGCGGGGGACCCATCTCCAGCCGTATGGCCATTTTTGTGCCTGGCGCGGTGCGTAGTGGGAAAGGGTAGTTTTGAGGCTGAAGGCAGCAGGAAAGCCCGCAGCCCCCAGGTCTGTGGGGCTACGCAAGCGGTTCCCAAAGAGCTTTAGAACAAGGCATAGTTTTCCCTGCTGGCTCTTTGGGCGGGGGACCCATCTCCAGCCGTATGGCCATTTTTGGGCCTGGCGAGGCACCAAGTGGGAAAGGGTGGTGTCGAGGCTGAAGGCAGCAGCAAAGCCCGCAGCCCCCAGGTCTGTGGGGCTACGCAAGCGGTTTCCAAAGAGCTTTAGAACAAGGCATAGTTTTCCCTGCTGGCTCTTTGGGCGGGGGACCCATCTCCAGCCGTATGGCCATTTTTGAGCCTGGCGCGGCGCCAAGTGGGAAAGGGTTGCTTTGAGGCTGAAGGCAGGAGCAAAGCCTGCAGCCCCAAGGTCTGTGGGGCTACGCAAGCGGTTCCCAAAGAGCTTTAGAACAAGGCATAGTTTTCCCTGATGGCTCTTTGGGCGGGGGACCCATCTCCAGTCGTATGGCTATTTTTATGCCTGGCGCGGTGCGTAGTGGGAAAGGGTGGTTTTGAGGCTGAAGGCAGCAGGAAAGCCCGCAGCCCCCAGGTCTGTGGGGCTACGCAAGCGGTTCCCAAAGAGCTTTAGAACAAGGCATAGTTTTCCCTGCTGGCTCTTTGGGCGGGGGACCCATCTCCAGCCGTATGGCCATTTTTGTGCCTGGCGCGGCGCCAAGTGGGAAAGGGTGGCTTTGAGCCTGAAGGCAGGAGGAAAGCCCGCAGCCCCCAGGTCTCTGGGGCTACGCAAGCGGTTCCCAAAGAGCTTTAGAACAAGGCATAGTTTTCCCTGCTGGCTCTTTGGGCGGGGGACCCATCTCCAGCCGTATGGCCATTTTTGTGCCTGATGCGGCGCCAAGTGGGAAAGGGTGCTGTCGAGGCTGAAGGCAGCAGGAAAGCCCGCAGCCCCCAGGTCTGTGGGGCCAAGCAAGCGGTTCCCAAAGAGCTTTAGAACAAGGCATAGTTTTCCCTGATGGCTCTTTGGGCATGGGACCCATCTCCAGCCATAGGCCATTTTTGTGCCTGGCGCGACGCCAAGTGGGAAAGGGTGGCTTTGAGGCTGAAGGCAGCAGGAAAGCCTGCAGCCCCCAGGTCTGTGGGGCTACGCAAGCGGTTCCCAAAGAGCTTTAGAACAAGGCATAGTTTTCCCTGCTGGCTCCTTGGGCGGGGGACCCATCTCCAGCCATATGGCCATTTTTGAGCCTGGCGCGGCGCCAAGTGCGGAAGGGTGGTGTCGAGTCTGAAGGGAGCAGGAAAGCCCGCAGCCCCCAGGTCTGTGGGGCTACGCAAGCGGTTCCCAAAGAGCTTTAGAACAAGGCATAGTTTTCCCTGCTGGCTCTTTGGGCGGGGGACCCATCTCCAGCCGTATGGCCATTTTTGTGCCTGATGCGGCGCCAAGTGGGAAAGGGTGGTGTCGAGGCTGAAGGCAGCAGGAAAGCCTGCAGCCCCCAGGTCTGTGGGGCTATGGAAGCGGTTCCCAAAGTGCTTTAGAACAAGGCCTAGATTTCCCTGCTCGCTCTTTGGGCGGGGGACCCATCTCCAGCCATAGACCATTTTTGTGCCTAGCGCGGCGCCAAGTGGGAAAGGGTGGTGTCGAGGCTGAAGGCAGCAGGAAAGCCCGCAGCCCCCAGGTCTGTGGGTCTACGCAAGCGGTTCCCAAAGAGCTTTAGAACAAGGCATAGTTTTCCCTGCTGGCTCTTAGGGCATAGGACCCATCTCCAGCCGTATGGCCATTTTTGTGCCTGATGGGGCGCCAAGTGGGAAAGGGTGGCTTTGAGGCTGAAGGCAGCAGGAAAGCCTGCAGCCCCCAGGTCTGTGGGCCTATGCAAGCGGTTCCCAAAGAGCTTTAGAACAAGGCATAGTTTTCCCTGCTGGCTCTTTGGGCGGGGGACCCATCTCCAGCCGTATGGCCATTTTTGTGCCTGGCCCGGCGCCAAGTGGGAAAGGGTGGTGTCGAGGCTGAAGGCAGCAGGAAAGCCCGCAGCCCCCAGGTCTGTGGGGCTACGCAAGCGGTTCCCAAAGAGCTTTAGAACAAGGCATAGTTTTCACTGCTGGCTCTTTGGGCATGGGACCCATCTCCAGCCGTATGGCCATTTTTGAGCCTGGCGTGGCGCCAAGCGGGAAAGGGTGGTGTCGAGGCTGAAGGCAGCAGGAAAGCCTGCAGCCCCAGGTCTGTGGGGCTACGCAAGCGGTTCCCAAAGAGCTTTAGAACAAGGCATAGTTTTCCCTGCTGGCTCTTTTGGGGGGAGACATATCTCCAGCCATAGGCCATTTTTGTGCCTAGCGCGGCGCCAAGTGGGAAAGGGTGTTGTCGAGGCTGAAGGCAGCAGGAGAGCCTGCAGCCCCCAGGTCTGTGGGGCCAAGCAAGCGGTTCCCAAAGAGCTTTAGAACAAGGCATAGTTTTCCCTGCTGGCTCTTTGGGCGGGCGACCCATCTCCAGCCGTATGTCCATTTTTGTGCCTGGCGCGGTGCGTAGTGGGAAAGGGTGGTTTTGACGCTGAAGGCAGCAGGAAAGCCCGCAGCCCCCAGGTCTGTGGGGCTACGCAAGCGGTTCCCAAAGAGCTTTAGAACAAGGCATAGTTTTCCCTGATGGCTCTTTGGGCATGGGACCCATCTCCAGCCATAGGCCATTTTTGTGCCTGGCGCGACGCCAAGTGGGAAAGGGTGGCTTTGAGGCTGAAGGCAGCAGGAAAGCCCGCAGCCCCCAGGTCTGTGGGGCTACGCAAGCGGTTCCCAAAGAGCTTTAGAACAAGGCATAGTTTTCCCTGCTGGCTCCTTGGGCATGGGACCCATCTCCAGCCATAGGCCATTTTTGTGCCTGATGCGGCGCCAAGTGGGAAAGGGTGGCTTTGAGGCTGAAGGCAGCAGGAAAGCCTGCAGCCCCAGGTCTGTGGGGCTACGCAAGCGGTTCCCAAAGAGCTTTAGAAAAAGGCATAGTTGTCCCTGCTGGCTCTTTGGGCGGGGGACCCATCTCCAGCCGTATGGCCATTTTTGTGCCTGGCGCGGTGCGTAGTGGGAAAGGGTGGTTTTGACGCTGAAGGCAGCAGGAAAGCCCGCAGACCCCAGCTCTGTGGGGCTACGCAAGCGGTTCCCAAAGAGCTTTAGAACAAGGCATAGTTTTCCCTGCTGGCTCTTTGGGCATGGGACCCATCTCCAGCCATAGGCCATTTTTGTGCCTGGCGCGACGCCAAGTGGGAAAGGGTGGCTTTTAGGCTGAAGGCAGCAGGAAAGCCTGCAGCCCCCAGGTCTGTGGGGCTACGCAAGCGGTTCCCAAAGAGCTTTAGAACAAGGCATAATTTTCCCTCCTGGCTCTGTGGGCGGGGGATCCATCTCCAGCCATAGGCCATTTTTGTGCCTAGCGCGGCGCCAAGTGGGAAAGGGTGCTGTCGAGGCTGAAGGCAGCAGCAAAGCCTGCAGCCCCCAGGTCTGTGCGGCTACGCAAGAGGTTCCCAAAGAGCTTTAGAACAAGGCATAGTTTTCCCTGCTGGCTCTTTGGGCGGGGAACCCATCTCCAGCCGTATGGCCATTTTTGAGCCTGGCGTGGCGCCAAGTGGGAAAGGGTGGTGTCGAGGCTGAAGGCAGCAGGAAAGCCTGCAGCCCCCAGGTCTGTGGGGCTATGCAAGCGGTTCCCAAAGAGCTTTAGAACAAGGCATAATTTTCCCTGCTGGCTCTTTTGGGGGGAGACATATCTCCAGCCCTAGGCCATTTTTGTGCCTAGCGCGGCGCCAAGTGGGAAAGGGTGGTTTTGAGGCTGAAGGCAGCAGGAAAGCCTGCAGCCCCCACGTCTGTAGGGCTACGCAAGCGGTTCCCAAAGAGCTTTAGAACAAGGCATAGTTTTCCCTGCTGGCTCTTTGGGCGGGGGACCCATCTCCAGTCGTATGGCTATTTTTATGCCTGGCGCGGTGCGTAGTGGGAAAGGGTGTTTTTGAGGCTGAAGGCAGCAGGAAAGCCCGCAGCCCCCAGGTCTGTGGGGCTACGCAAGCGGTTCCCAAAGAGCTTTAGAACAAGGCATAGTTTTCCCTGCTGCCTCTTTAGGCATGGGACCCATCTCCAGCCATAGGCCATTTTTGTGCCTGGCGCGACGCCAAGTGGGAAAGGGTGGCTTTTAGGCTGAAGGCAGCAGGAAAGCCCGCAGCCCCCAGGTCTGTGGGGCTACGCAAGCGGATCCCAAAGAGCTTTAGAACAAGGCATAGTTTTCCCTGCTCGCTCTTTTGGCAGGGGACCCATCTCCAGCCGTATGGCCATTTTTGTGCCTGGCGCGGCGCCAAGTGGGAAAGGGTGCTGTCGAGGCTGAAGGCAGCAGCAAAGCCTGCAGCCCCCAGGTCTGTGGGGCTACGCAAGTGGTTCCCAAAGAGCTTTAGAACAAGGCATAGTTTTCCCTGCTGGCTCTTTGGGCGGGGGACCCATCTCCAGCCGTATGGCCATTTTTGAGCCTGGCGTGGCGCCAAGTGGGAAAGGGTGCTGTCGAGGCTGAAGGCAGCAGGAAAGCCTGCAGCCCCCAGGTCTGTGGGGCTACGCAAGCGGTTCCCAAAGAGCTTTAGAACAAGGCATAGTTTTCCCTGCTGGCTCTTTGGGCGGGGGAGCCATCTCCAGCCATAGACCATTTTTGTGCCTGGCGCGGTGCGTAGTGGGAAAGGGTGGTTTTGAGGCTGAAGGCAGCAGGAAAGCCCGCAGCCCCCAGGTCTGTGGGGCTACGCAAGCGGTTCCCAAAGAGCTTTAGAACAAGGCATAGTTTTCCCTGCTGGCTCTTTTGGCAGGGGACCCATCTCCAGCCGTATGGCCATTTTTGTCCCTGGCGCGGCGCCAAGTGGGAAAGGGTGCTGTCGAGGCTGAAGGCAGCAGCAAAGCCTGCAGCCCCCAGGTCTGTGGGGCCAAGCAAGCGGTTCAAAAAGAGCTTTAGAACAAGGCATAATTTTCCCTGATGGCTCTTTGGGCATGGGACCCATCTCCAGCCATAGGCCATTTTTGTGCCTGGCGCGACGCCAAGTGGGAAAGGGTGCTGTCGAGGCTGAAGGCAGCAGGAAAGCCCGCAGCCCCCAGGTCTGTGGGGCTACGCAAGCGGTTCCCAAAGAGCTTTAGAACAAGGCATAGTTTTCCCTGATGGCTCTTTGGGCATGGGACCCATCTCCAGTCGTATGGCCATTTTTGTGCCTGGCGCGGTGCGTAGTGGGAAAGGGTGGTTTTGACGCTGAAGGCAGCAGGAAAGCCCGCAGCCCCCAGGTCTGTGGGGCTACGCAAGCGGTTCCCAAAGAGCTTTAGAACAAGGCATAGTTTTCCCTGCTGGCTCTTTGGGCGGGGGACCCATCTCCAGCCGTATGGCCATTTTTGAGCCTGGCGCGGCGCCAAGTGGGAAAGGGTGGTGTCGAGGCTGAAGGCAGGAGCAAAGCCTGCAGCCCTAAGGTCTGTGGGGCTACGCAAGCGGTTCCCAAAGAGCTTTAGAACAAGGCATAGTTTTCCCTGCTGGCTCTTTGGGCATGGGACCCATCTCCAGCCATAGGCCATTTTTGTGCCTGGCGCGGTGCCAAGTGGGAAAGGGTGCTGTCGGGGCTAAGGGCAGCAGGAAAGCCTGCAGCCCCCAGGTCTGTGGGGCTACGCAAGCGGTTCCCAAAGAGCTTTAGAACAAGGCATAGTTTTCCCAGCTGCCTCTTAGGGCATGGGACCCATCTCCAGCCATAGGCCATTTTTGTGCCTGGCGCGGTGCCAAGTGGGAAAGGGTGCTGTCGGGGCTAAGGGCAGCAGCAAAGCCTGCAGCCCCCAGGTCTGTGGGGCTACGCAAGCGGTTCCCAAAGAGCTTTAAAACAAGGCATAGTTTTCCCAGCTGCCTCTTAGGGCATGGGACCCATCTCCAGCCATAGGCCATTTTTGTGCCTGGCGCGACGCCAAGTGGGAAAGGGTGCTGTCGAGGCTGAAGGCAGCAGCAAAGCCTGCAGCCCCCAGGTCTGTGGGGCCAAGCAAGCGGTTCAAAAAGAGCTTTAGAACAAGGCATAATTTTCCCTGCTGGCTCTTTGGGCATGGGACCCATCTCCAGCCATAGGCCATTTTTGTGCCTGGCGCGACGCCAAGTGGGAAAGGGTGCTGTCGAGGCTGAAGGCAGCAGGAAAGCCCGCAGCCCCCAGGTCTGTGGGGCTACGCAAGCGGTTCCCAAAGAGCTTTAGAACAAGGCATAGTTTTCCCTGATGGCTCTTTGGGCATGGGACCCATCTCCAGCCGTATGGCCATTTTTGTGCCTGGCGCGGTGCGTAGTGGGAAAGGGTGGTTTTGACGCTGAAGGCAGCAGGAAAGCCCGCAGCCCCCAGGTCTGTGGGGCTACGCAAGCGGTTCCCAAAGAGCTTTAGAACAAGGCATAGTTTTCCCTGCTGGCTCTTTGGGCATGGGACCCATCTCCAGCCGTATGGCCATTTTTGAGCCTGGCGCGGCGCCAAGTGGGAAAGGGTGGTGTCGAGGCTGAAGGCAGGAGCAAAGCCTGCAGCCCTAAGGTCTGTGGGGCTACGCAAGCGGTTCCCAAAGAGCTTTAGAACAAGGCATAGTTTTCCCTGCTGGCTCTTTGGGCATGGGACCCATCTCCAGCCATAGGCCATTTTTGTGCCTGGCGCGGTGCCAAGTGGGAAAGGGTGCTGTCGGGGCTAAGGGCAGCAGGAAAGCCTGCAGCCCCCAGGTCTGTGGGGCTACGCAAGCGGTTCCCAAAGAGCTTTAAAACAAGGCATAGTTTTCCCAGCTGCCTCTTAGGGCATGGGACCCATCTCCAGCCATAGGCCATTTTTGTGCCTGGCGCGACGCCAAGTGGGAAAGGGTGCTGTCGAGGCTGAAGGCAGCAGGAAAGCCTGCAGCCCCCAGGTCTGTGGGGCTACGCAAGCGGTTCCCAAAGAGCTTTAGAACAAGGCCTAGTTTTCCCTGCTGGCTCTTTGGGCGGGGGACCCATCTCCAGCCGTATGGCTATTTTTGTGCCTGGCGCGGTGCGTAGTGGGAAAGGGTGGTTTTGAGGCTGAAGGCAGCAGGAAAGCCTGCAGCCCCCAGGTCTGTGGGGCTATGCAAGCGGTTCCCAAAGAGCTTTAGAACAAGGCATAGTTTTCCCTGCTGGCTCTTTGGGCGGGGGACCCATCTCCAGCCGTATGGCCATTTTTGTGCCTGGCGCGGTGCGTAGTGGGAAAGGGTAGTTTTGAGGCTGAAGGCAGCAGGAAAGCCCGCAGCCCCCAGGTCTGTGGGTCTACGCAAGCGGTTCCCAAAGAGCTTTAGAACAAGGCATAGTTTTCCCTGCTGGCTCTTTGGGCGGGGGACCCATCTCCAGCCGTATGGCCATTTTTGTGCCTGGCGCGGTGCGTAGTGGGAAAGGGTAGTTTTGAGGCTGAAGGCAGCAGGAAAGCCCGCAGCCCCCAGGTCTGTGGGGCTACGCAAGCGGTTCCCAAAGAGCTTTAGAACAAGGCATAGTTTTCCCTGCTGGGTCTTTGGGCGGGGGACCCATCTCCAGCCGTATGGCCATTTTTTGGCCTGGCGAGGCACCAAGTGGGAAAGGGTGGTGTCGAGGCTGAAGGCAGCAGCAAAGCCCGCAGCCCCCAGGTCTGTGGGGCTACGCAAGCGGTTTCCAAAGAGCTTTAGAACAAGGCATAGTTTTCCCTGCTGGCTCTTTGGGCGGGGGACCCATCTCCAGCCGTATGGCCATTTTTGAGCCTGGCGCGGCGCCAAGTGGGAAAGGGTTGCTTTGAGGCTGAAGGCAGGAGCAAAGCCTGCAGCCCCAAGGTCTGTGGGGCTACGCAAGCGGTTCCCAAAGAGCTTTAGAACAAGGCATAGTTTTCCCTGATGGCTCTTTGGGCATGGGACCCATCTCCAGTCGTATGGCTATTTTTATGCCTGGCGCGGTGCGTAGTGGGAAAGGGTGGTTTTGAGGCTGAAGGCAGCAGGAAAGCCCGCAGCCCCCAGGTCTGTGGGGCTACGCAAGCGGTTCCCAAAGAGCTTTAGAACAAGGCATAGTTTTCCCTGCTGGCTCTTTGGGCGGGGGACCCATCTCCAGCCGTATGGCCATTTTTGTGCCTGGCGCGGCGCCAAGTGGGAAAGGGTGGCTTTGAGCCTGAAGGCAGGAGGAAAGCCCGCAGCCCCCAGGTCTGTGGGGCTACGCAAGCGGTTCCCAAAGAGCTTTAGAACAAGGCATAGTTTTCCCTGCTGGCTCTTTGGGCGGGGGACCCATCTCCAGCCGTATGGCCATTTTTGTGCCTGATGCGGCGCCAAGTGGGAAAGGGTGCTGTCGAGGCTGAAGGCAGCAGGAAAGCCCGCAGCCCCCAGGTCTGTGGGGCCAAGCAAGCGGTTCCCAAAGAGCTTTAGAACAAGGCATAGTTTTCCCTGATGGCTCTTTGGGCATGGGACCCATCTCCAGCCATAGGCCATTTTTGTGCCTGGCGCGACGCCAAGTGGGAAAGGGTGGCTTTGAGGCTGAAGGCAGCAGGAAAGCCTGCAGCCCCCAGGTCTGTGGGGCTACGCAAGCGGTTCCCAAAGAGCTTTAGAACAAGGCATAGTTTTCCCTGCTGGCTCTTTGGGCGGGGGACCCATCTCCAGCCGTATGGCCATTTTTGTGCCTGATGCGGCGCCAAGTGGGAAAGGGTGGTGTCGAGGCTGAAGGCAGCAGGAAAGCCTGCAGCCCCCAGGTCTGTGGGGCTATGGAAGCGGTTCCCAAAGTGCTTTAGAACAAGGCCTAGATTTCCCTGCTCGCTCTTTGGGCGGGGGACCCATCTCCAGCCATAGACCATTTTTGTGCCTAGCGCGGCGCCAAGTGGGAAAGGGTGGTGTCGAGGCTGAAGGCAGCAGGAAAGCCCGCAGCCCCCAGGTCTGTGGGTCTACGCAAGCGGTTCCCAAAGAGCTTTAGAACAAGGCATAGTTTTCCCTGCTGGCTCTTAGGGCATGGGACCCATCTCCAGCCGTATGGCCATTTTTGTGCCTGATGGGGCGCCAAGTGGGAAAGGGTGGCTTTGAGGCTGAAGGCAGCAGGAAAGCCTGCAGCCCCCAGGTCTGTGGGCCTACGCAAGCGGTTCCCAAAGAGCTTTAGAACAAGGCATAGTTTTCCCTGCTGGCTCTTTGGGCGGGGGACCCATCTCCAGCCGTATGGCCATTTTTGTGCCTGGCCCGGCGCCAAGTGGGAAAGGGTGGTGTCGAGGCTGAAGGCAGCAGGAAAGCCCGCAGCCCCCAGGTCTGTGGGGCTACGCAAGCGGTTCCCAAAGAGCTTTAGAACAAGGCATAGTTTTCACTGCTGGCTCTTTGGGCATGGGACCCATCTCCAGCCGTATGGCCATTTTTGAGCCTGGCTTGGCGCCAAGCGGGAAAGGGTGGTGTCGAGGCTGAAGGCAGCAGGAAAGCCTGCAGCCCCAGGTCTGTGGGGCTACGCAAGCGGTTCCCAAAGAGCTTTAGAACAAGGCATAGTTTTCCCTGCTGGCTCTTTTGGGGGGAGACATATCTCCAGCCATAGGCCATTTTTGTGCCTAGCGCGGCGCCAAGTGGGAAAGGGTGGTTTTGAGGCTGAAGGCAGCAGGAGAGCCTGCAGCCCCCAGGTCTGTGGGGCCAAGCAAGCGGTTCCCAAAGAGCTTTAGAACAAGGCATAGTTTTCCCTGCTGGCTCTTTGGGCGGGCGACCCATCTCCAGCCGTATGTCCATTTTTGTGCCTGGCGCGGTGCGTAGTGGGAAAGGGTGGTTTTGACGCTGAAGGCAGCAGGAAAGCCCGCAGCCCCCAGGTCTGTGGGGCTACGCAAGCGGTTCCCAAAGAGCTTTAGAACAAGGCATAGTTTTCCCTGATGGCTCTTTGGGCATGGGACCCATCTCCAGCCATAGGCCATTTTTGTGCCTGGCGCGACGCCAAGTGGGAAAGGGTGGCTTTGAGGCTGAAGGCAGCAGGAAAGCCCGCAGCCCCCAGGTCTGTGGGGCTACGCAAGCGGTTCCCAAAGAGCTTTAGAACAAGGCATAGTTTTCCCTGCTGGCTCCTTGGGCATGGGACCCATCTCCAGCCATAGGCCATTTTTGTGCCTGATGCGGCGCCAAGTGGGAAAGGGTGGCTTTGAGGCTGAAGGCAGCAGGAAAGCCTGCAGCCCCCAGGTCTGTGGGGCTATGCAAGCGGTTCCCAAAGAGCTTTAGAACAAGGCATAATTTTCCCTGCTGGCTCTTTTGGGGGGAGACATATCTCCAGCCCTAGGCCATTTTTGTGCCTAGCGCGGCGCCAAGTGGGAAAGGGTGGTTTTGAGGCTGAAGGCAGCAGGAAAGCCTGCAGCCCCCACGTCTGTGGGGCTACGCAAGCGGTTCCCAAAGAGCTTTAGAACAAGGCATAGTTTTCCCTGCTGGCTCTTTGGGCGGGGGACCCATCTCCAGTCGTATGGCTATTTTTATGCCTGGCGCGGTGCGTAGTGGGAAAGGGTGTTTTTGAGGCTGAAGGCAGCAGGAAAGCCCGCAGCCCCCAGGTCTGTGGGGCTACGCAAGCGGTTCCCAAAGAGCTTTAGAACAAGGCATAGTTTTCCCTGCTGCCTCTTTGGGCATGGGACCCATCTCCAGCCATAGGCCATTTTTGTGCCTGGCGCGACGCCAAGTGGGAAAGGGTGGCTTTTAGGCTGAAGGCAGCAGGAAAGCCTGCAGCCCCCAGGTCTGTGGGGCTACGCAAGCGGATCCCAAAGAGCTTTAGAACAAGGCATAGTTTTCCCTGCTGGCTCTTTTGGCAGGGGACCCATCTCCAGCCGTATGGCCATTTTTGTGCCTGGCGCGGCGCCAAGTGGGAAAGGGTGCTGTCGAGGCTGAAGGCAGCAGCAAAGCCTGCAGCCCCCTGGTCTGTGGGGCTACGCAAGTGGTTCCCAAAGAGCTTTAGAACAAGGCATAGTTTTCCCTGCTGGCTCTTTGGGCGGGGAACCCATCTCCAGCCGTATGGCCATTTTTGAGCCTGGCGTGGCGCCAAGTGGGAAAGGGTGGTGTCGAGGCTGAAGGCAGCAGGAAAGCCTGCAGCCCCCAGGTCTGTGGGGCTACGCAAGCGGTTCCCAAAGAGCTTTAGAACAAGGCATAGTTTTCCCTGCTGGCTCTTTGGGCATGGGACCCATCTCCAGCCATAGGCCATTTTTCTACCTGGCGCGACGCCAAGTGGGAAAGGGTGGCTTTGAGGCTGAAGGTAGCAGGAAAGCCTGCAGCCCCCAGGTCTGTGGGGCTACGCAAGCGGTTCCCAAAGTGCTTTAGAACAAGGCCTAGATTTCCCTGCTGGCTCCTTGGGCGGGGGACCCATCTCCAGCCATAGGCCATTTTTGTGCCTGGCGCGACGCCAAGTAGGAAAGGGTGGCTTTGAGGCTGAAGGCAGCAGGAAAGCCCGCAGCCCCCAGGTCTGTGGGTCTACGCAAGCGGTTCCCAAAGAGCTTTAGAACAAGGCATAGTTTTCCCTGCTGGCTCTTTGGGCGGGGGACCCATCTCCAGCCGTATGGCCATTTTTGTGCCTGGCCGGGGGCCAAGTGGGAAAGGGTGGTTTTGAGGCTGAAGGCAGCAGGAAAGCCCGCAGCCCCCACGTCTGTGGGGCCAAGCAAGCGGTTCCCAAAGAGCTTTAGAACAAGGCATAGTTTTCCCTGCTGGCTCTTTGGGCAGGGGACCCATCTCCAGCCATAGGCCATTTTTGTGCCTGGCGCGGCGCCAAGTGGGAAAGGGTGGTGTCGAGGCTGAAGGCAGCAGCAAAGCCTGCAGCCCCCAGGTCTGTGGGGCCAAGCAAGCGGTTCCCAAAGAGCTTTAGAACAAGGCATAGTTTCCCCTGCTGGCTCTTTGGGCGGGCGACCCATCTCCAGCCATAGGCCATTTTTGTGCCTGGCGCGGCGCCAAGTGGGAAAGGGTGCTGTCGAGGCTGAAGGCAGCAGGAAAGCCCGCAGCCCCCAGGTCTGTGGGGCTACGCAAGCGGTTCCCAAAGAGCTTTAGAACAAGGCATAGTTTTCCCTGCTGGCTCTTTGGGCGGGGGACCCATCTCCAGCCATATGGCCATTTTTGTGCCTGGCGCATTGCCAAGTGGGAAAGGGTGGTGTCGAGGCTGAAGGCAGCAGGAAAGCCCGCATCCCCCAGGTCTGTGCGGCTACGGAAGCGGTTCCCAAAGAGCTTTAGAACAAGGCATAGTTTTCCCTGCTGGCTCTTTGGGCGGGGGACCCATCTCCAGCCGTATGGCCATTTTTGTGCCTGGTGCGGCGCCAAGTGGGAAAGGGAGGTGTCGAGGCTGAAGGCAGCAGGAAAGCCCACAGCCCCCAGGTCTGTGGGGCTACACAAGCGGTTCCCAAAGAGCTTTAGAACAAGGCATAGTTTTCCCTGCTGGCTCCTTGGGCGGGGGACCCATCTCCAGTCGTATGGCTATTTTTATGCCTGGCGCGGTGCGTAGTGGGAAAGGGTGGTGTCGAGGCTGAAGGCAGCAGGAAAGCCCGCAGCCCCCAGGTCTGTGGGGCTACGCAAGCGGTTCCCAAGGAGCTTTAGAACAAGGCATAGTTTTCCCTGCTGGCTCCTTGGGCGGGGGAACGATCTCCAGCCACAGGCCATTTTTGTGCCTGGCGCGGCGCCAAGTGGGAAAGAGTGGTTTTGAGGCTGAAGGCGTCGCGAAAGCCTGCCGTCCGAGGGTTTCTTAATGACTGTTCTTAATGATGTCTCCACAATGTGGAGTTTTGCAGGATTTGAAAAAGTAATAGACACAGTGAAATTGAGTCTATTGGAAACTTCCATACTTTTCCCTCCCTCTAAAATCTCTGCTGTCCTGTAGTATCCATTGCCTTCAACTGCTGTTGCAGGAGCAGACAGATTGGTATCAGATTTAGAAAAAAGGGACATCATTAAGAGGATTCACTCGCCTTTTTTTTCACCGGTGTGGCCAGTAAAGAAACCAAAAAGGCAATGGCGGTTCACAGTAGATTACGGAAAATTAAATGCCAACACTGCACCCCTGACCGCTGTGGTTCCGAATATCGCGGAAATTGTGACAATGATAAAAGGAGCTGCCCATCCTTGGAGGGTTGCCTTAGATTTTAAAGACATATTTTTTTATGATTCCCCTCCTTGAGCAGGACAAAGCGCAGTTTGCATTCGCATGGAAAGGAGTCCAATATACCTTTAACCGTTTTCCGCAAGGATACAAACATTCCCCCACTATTGCCCATAATGCTTTGGCTAAAGTGCTATCAGAGATTCCTGTTTCACAGGGATTTAGAGTATACCAATATATTATTGATGACATCTTAATAGGGGAGAGAACCAAGAAAGTGTACAAGACATGATGGAAAACATCCGAAAAACATTATCAGATTTGGGATTGGAAATTCCCGACTCAAAGTGTCAGGGACCCTCACAGGAAGTTAAATTCCTGGGGGTCTGGTGGATTAAGGGAGCTGCTTCTGTCCCTCAGGATACCCTGAAAAAATAGAACATGGACAGAATCCTTCCAGCACGAAGGAGTTACAGCAGGTCCTGGGAACTTTAAGTTATTGGCGTAAACACATCCCTGGCTTTTCCATCATTGCTCGCCCCCTTCATAGCTTGGCAAAAAAGGGTAAATCCTGGGTGTGGACTGAACAACACACTAATGCTCTGCAATTACTAATAAAGGAGCTAAGGTTATTCCAACAGCTTGGTCCTATTCATCCAACTGACCCTGTCCATGTAGAATGGGGGTTCAGTGAACATGGTTCCCGTTGTAATTTATGGCAGAAGGGACCAGCAGGACCGGAGAGACCATTAGAATTTTGCTCCCACTCCTTCAATGATACTGAATGCAGCTATTCAGACCTGGAGAAGGGTTTACTGTCCCTGGTGCGAGCGTTGCAACGAGCAGAGCAGATAAGAAGAGAACAGAGTGTGATCTTTCCTGGGACCTTTTCGCCTCCCAGATGTGGTCCTTAAAGGAACACCACCACCAGCTGGCATTGCCCAGAGAGCTACAGTTCGAAAGTGGTATGCTTATTTAGAAGGCATTAATGAAATGAAGCCAGTCTCTGAAGGCAGTGTTAAAGTATCCAAGGCTACTTCACAAGGATACCAAAGGATATAGATGGTGCCCTATTGTTCCAATCCCCACCAAACAGACCATCTCCGATCCAAGAAGCACCTCCTTTGAGGGACAGCAGTGATCTTACAGGAGTGTGGTTTACTGGTGCGTCATCTCACCGTTAAAAAAATAAGTGCAAATATAAGGCCGTAGCACTGGAAGTAACAACGGGAGAAAGAGCAATTGAAACAGGGGAGGGTAGGGGAACTCAGAGCTGTCCTACTAGCTGCACAACATGGAGCCACCTCCTTTTACGCTGAGTCATATGCTGTTTTTAAAGGAGCCACTGAATGGCTAGGACACTGGGCAGCCAACGATTGGCAGGTGAATAGAGTCCCAGTTTGGGAGACAGATAATTGGAAGCAACTGTTGGAAATAGGAGGACAGAGACCATTGCACATTGCTTGGGTAAAAGGCCACGATCGTTCAAACTCGATCACTGCTCAGTTCAACCAACAGGTAGATGGCCTCACGCGGCTACAACAAATTGACATTGTAGATGATGGTCGGGAATGGGAACGCTTACTTGAATCGTTACATGTTAAACGTGGCCGCACAGGCCGTCCTGACCTGTGTCGGGAAGGTGGGTGGCTTGTGTCGGTTAAGCTGTGCGAACAAATAGTAACTGCCTGTTCACAATGTCGCCTACGACTCAGCAAAGATCATCCGAGTAAGGCGCCTCCCTTACACATGCGGGACAAGAAAGTGTTGTGGCATTCATGGCAGCTTGATTATATTGGGCCCTTGAGATCATCAGGTGGGAAAAGATATGTCCTGGTAGGAGTGGAGATTATCTCCAGCCTCAGTATGGCCAGCAGTTTCAAACCAGCTACGAGGGACAACACAGTGAAAGGCCTAACAGGGTGGTTCAGCACACTTCCCCTTCCCGACGAAATCCAGAGTGATAACGTTTCACACTTTACGGCTTCGGTGGTACAAGATTGGGCCAAGGAAGAAGGGATTCGATGGGTATTTCATACTCCCTGTTATCCCCAGGCTAATGGCATTGTTGAACGCACCAATAGATTGGTTAAGCGTTTTGCAAAAAGTCATGAACCTGGTTGGCATTTGCGATTGGATGATGCCATCTATCAACTAAATAACAAATGGAGTGGAGACGGCTGTCCTAAAATGAAAGCTTTCTGTGTACCTGCCAATATTATCTCGCCAAAGGCTGCCAATGAACCGGGAAAATACCCCGGAAGATTTCACCCTGGACTACCTGTGCTAGTGAAAATGCCTCAAAATGGGACGGTGCCAATGGTGCTAGCTACTCCCCAAAATCCCTATGCATGGGAAGCCAAGGATTGTTCAGGGAAGATACACCGGATCAGCACCCGGTGGACCGCACCTTCTTTTTAACCCCGTTGGTCGAATAAGACCGAGCAGATTTTCTTTTCCTTTATGTCTTACAGGAACCTTGGATGAGCTGTACAGACGGATTGGCCTACGCTACCTTTGAATGTCTCCAGGGAATCCTGACATTGAACCTGGCAATAATACTACTTTTATGATGTATGGCTATTTGGAGGCCCAAATTCTAAAATGACGAATTGGCAGATGGAATTGATGCTATTCAGTTTCACCTTTTTATTCCCTGTTGTTTGTAGTCAAAGAGACCCAGAGTGGCCATGGTCTCAAGCCTTTCTCGTCTATAATACAAGACTACAGGGAGACCTCATGCTAACGCACCCTTTCCCAATATAGTCAAGCACAGTCTCTGGGGTTTCATCGGGATGTGTCTCAAAGTGACAAGCATTCTGGTTGGTGTCAAGACAAAGGTCTTGTGCTTTGAGAGTATTACTCTCACAAATGAATCCTTGTTGGTCTCGTGAAACGCATGCGTCAACATCAGCAGTTTGCCATTTAGTCTCATTTTGTCGTGCCCAACCTCTGTGCTGTGTTGGATAGAGTAGAGCTCCTTGGTGATTCAACCCCAGTGCGATGATTGGGTATATGGTGGATACTGAGGCATTGCGTATCGTTAAGACAAAAGCTGTGGCTTTGCTCTCAGTGGGATCGTAGGTGAAATTAACCAGATACCACCAGGATTGAAATTTTCTCTCAAACTCAATTGCGTTATCCCATATTACTTTTCGAATTTCGGTGGGCAAGGTGCCTTCTTCACCTTCCCTTATGATTTATGAGTTTTTGCAAAACGCTTAACCAATCCGTTGGTGCATTCAACAATGCCATTAGCCTGAGGATAATAGGGAGTATGAAATACCCATCGAATCCCTTCTTCTTTGGCCCAATCTTGTACCACTGTAGCGGTAAAGTGTGAACCGTTATCACTTTGGATTTCCTCGGGAAGGGGAAGTGTGCTGAACCACCCTTTTAGGCCTTTCACTGTGTTGTCCCCAGCAGCTGATTTGAAGCCAGTGGCCATACTGAGGCTGGAGATAATCTCCACTCCGACTAGGACATATCTTTTCCCACCTGATGATCTCAAGGGCCCAATATAATCAATCTGCCATGAATGCCACAACATTTTCTTGTCCCGCATGTGTAAGGGAGGCGCCTTACTCGGATGATCTTTGCTGAGTCGTAGGCGACATTGTGACCAGGCAGTTACTACTTGTTCGCACAGCTTAACCGACACAGGCCACCCCCGGGCTAGACCTTCTTGATACAGATCAGCACGGCCTGTATGGCCAGGCTTAATATGTAACCATTCCCGACCATCATCTACAGTGTCAATTTGTTGTAGCCGCGTGAGGCTATCTACCTGTTGGTTGAACTGAGCAGTGATCGAGTTTGAACGATCGTGGCCTTTTACCCAAGCAATGTGCAATGGTCTCTGTCCTCCTATTTCCAACAGTTGCTTCCAACTGTCTGTCTCCCAGATCGGGACTCTATTCACCTGCCAATCATTGGCTGCCCAGTGTCCTAGCCATTCAGTGGCTCCTTTAAAAACAGCATATGAGTCAGTGTAAATGTAAGTAGCTCCATGTTGTGCAGCTAGTAGGACGGCTCTGAGTTCCCCTACTTGTGCCCTACCTTCTCCTGTTTCAATTGCTCTTTCCCCCGTTGCTACTTCCAGTGCTACGGCCTTGTATTTCCACTTGCTGTTCTCACGGTGAGATGACACACCAGTAAACCACACTCCTGTAAGATCACTGCCTGCTTTCAGAGGAGGTGCTTCTTGGATTGGAGATGGTCTGTTTGGTGGGGATTGGAACAATAGGGCACCATCTCTATCCTTCTGGAGCATGGATACTTTGATACTACCTTCAGAGACTGGCATGATAGCATTAATGCCTTCTAAATAAGCATACCACTTTCTAACTGTGGGTTTCTGGGCAATGCCGGCTGGCGGTGCTGTCCCTTTACGGACCACATCTGGGAGGCGAAAAGGTCCCAGGAAAGATCACACTCTGTTCTCTCCTTATCTGCTCTGCTCGTTGCAATGCTCGCACCAGGGACAGTAAACCCTTCTCCAGGTCTGAATAGCTGCTCTCAGTATCATTAAAGGCGTGAGAGCTAAATTCTAATGGTCTCTCCGGTCCTGCTGGTCCCTTCTGGCATAAATTACAACGGGAACCATGTTCACTGAGCCCCCATTCTACGTGGACAGGGTCAGTTGGATGTATGGGGCCAAGTTGTTGGAATAACCTTAGCTCTTTTATTAGCAATTCTAGTGCATTAGTGTGTTGTTCAGTCGACTCCCAGGATTTACCTTTTTTGAGCAAACAATAAAGGGGGCGAGCAATGATGGAAAAGCCAGGGATGTGTTTACGCTAATAACTTAAAGTTCCCAGGACTTGCTGTAACTCCTTCGTGCTGGAAGGATTCTGTCCATGTTCTATTTTTTCAGGGTATCCTGAGGGACAGAAGCAGCTCCCTTAATCCACCAGACCCCCAGGAATTTAACTTCCTGTGCGGGTCCCTGACACTTTGAGTCGGGAATTTCCAATCCCAAATCTGATAATGTTTTTCGGATGTTTTGCATCATGTCTTGTACACTTTCTTGGCTCTCTCCCCCTATTAAGATGTCGTCAATATATTGGTATACCGTACATCCCTGTGAAACAGGAATCTCTGATAGCACTTTAGCCAAAGCATTATGGGCAATAGTGGGGGAATGTTTGTATCCTTGTGGAAAGCGGTTAAAGGTATATTGGACTCCTTTCCATGTGAATGCAAACTGCGCTTTGTCCTGCTCAAGGAGGAGAATCATAAAAAAAAATATGTCTTTAACATCTAAGGCAGCCACCCAAGCATGGGCAGCTCCTTTTATCATTGCCACAATTTCCGCGATATTCGGAACCGCAGCGGTCAGGGGTGCAGTGTTGGCATTTAATTTTCCGCAATCTACTGTGAAACGCCATTGCCTTTTTGGTTTCTTTACTGGCCACACCGGTGAATTATAAGGCGCGTGAGTCCTCTTAATGATGTTTCTTTTTTCTAAATCTGATACCACCCCGTCTGCTCCTGCAAGTGCAGCTGCAGGCAGTGGGTACTGTCGGACGTTGGTAATTTTAGAAGGAGGTAAAAGTATAGATGTTTCTAATAGCCCCAATTTAACTGTGTCTAATCCTTTTTTGCGTCCTGCAAAACTCCACACAGTTCCATCTGGGAGTTTCCACATTCGCCCACGCAGTATGTCAAATCCTAGGAGGTTAGTACGTGAGGCACCCACTAACACTTCTGCCCTAGTCATTCGCTGCTCTCCCGGCAACCAGAGGTTAATTTTTGCAGTGGGGCATGTTTTTACCACACCATCAATTCCTGTGAAGTTGACTCTGCGTCGGGTGGGATTTATACCTAGAAGTTGTGCCGTTTCGTTAGTGATTGGAGACATTTGGGCTCCGGTATCAATAATAAAATTTACCAATATCTTCCGGGGTCCAACAGGAATGACAATAACGGGTTCGGAGTCTTTATGAGAGCGCCATTGGATTGCTAGTACCTGCCGGACAGGGTGGCTCACTGCCCTCCCCGGGGATAGGAGTGTTTTGGCTGGGACTCTGTCAAATCAATCAAGTTACGTTCCGGTGCAGAAGGCACAGTTTTCTCACGGCTTGGGGATTCTCTGGTTAGACTTTTCTCCCCAGCCGCATTATTCTTTCTAGGTAGAGATTGGACTAGCATACGGAGATCTCCCGTAGGGTCACCGTGCAAGAATTGTCGGGGCACCCCTAATTGTAGGGCTTTACGCCACAACTCATTTCGGTCCTTATCAGGCTTAAACCTTCCCTCTGATTTAGGGTTTTGAGTGTGAGTTTGGACTTGGCGAACCTTTCGCGGGTGTTCGGAGGATTTCTCACTAGTTTGGCTGGCCCAGCCCATTCGGCGCCCATATTGATCTATTTCCTGTACATTCCAGGTGGGCATGTAGTGACGACGGCCCCGCCCATGAGCACCCCGAGCATCCCGTATACGATCTTGAGTGCGAACAAGGAACGGTTTCAGGCAACCGGGAAGACCACGGATGAGAGGGGCTAATCGATCGGGGTCGATAGGGGCTGACATTGGGGATTTCCGAAATTCCTCTCTGTCATACATGGCTTGCAGACAAGCTGCTTTCCGTACAGCCGCAAACAGATCAGAGTAGCCTGTAGCTCTAATCTCTAACGGCTCCCCCCTCTCTCGCGGATCCATACCCCCTGCCCAAAAGGCTGCTCGAGCGGTTAGGGAATAATTATGATCCCCAGGCATAGTGGTTAAAAACACTCCTGGTCCCCAAGAGTCTCCTGCTTCTTCCTCACTCAGCATAATTCTGCCCCCCCCTTCAGAAGAAACTCGCCACACGTACTCAACAGCTGACTCTTCTGGTCGCCTCGAATATTTCTCCCTTATTTTTGTTAACTCGGTTGGTGTCCATGGAACGGTACGCACAGTGGTGTGAATTTCATCACCATCATCAACTGCAGTTTCAGTTTTAACCAGAGGACGTAAAGGAAAAACTTGGGATTTCAAAGTAAAAGTCCTTTCCTCCTCATCTTCTTCGTCATCCTCACTATTAGACAAAAAAATCTCCGGTCTGGGTTCCGGAATTTGGATAACACATTAACTTACGAATCTGTTGGACCTGGGTCGAGGGCTGCATTTTATCTAAGAGCCCGGTCACCCTTTCAATAACATTTTAAGTTGGCGATTTTCACTCCCAAGTTGAGCATTCCGGTTTCCTAAACATTCATTCTCACTCACAAGCTTATCGACTTGAGTTCTTAATCTTTCTCCTGTCTCCTTTTGCAAGGCTAATGATGACTTCAGCACCTCATTCTCCGATTTCAGGGTTGCATATTCTACAGCTGAAATCAGATTAGGAGCGGGGGTTTCTCTAGCTTCTTGTTGTGCACAAGATAAACAGGCGCCTAACACAGCACAAATCACACCCTTGCCTTTCCCCGCTCTGAGCTTCTGTGAAACCCGACGCTCTTCAATACGTTCCACCACTTTCTCTTCATCCTTCCAAAATTTTTGGGCCCACTCCTTCCCACCCTGGGAAGGGGCACAATCATATTTTTGCAGCAGTTTATCCATGGCAATCCTGCCGACTACGCCAAATTCTGTTGCGTGAAACGGGGCCAAGCGGTTTTGGCAGAAGATAAACCCCCTTGCGTTCTAACACTCCTCACCGAGGTGGGAGGCCAGGTGCGGCTGGGTTTCAATTCTGAGTGATGCCCAATTCAGCACTATCAGCCCAATCGCGTTTAATATGTGTTAAACTATTACGATTTGGAGACACTAATAGTGGGCTGCACCTTCAGTCTAGTCGTGCTCCTGAACCAGCACGGCCTCTCTCAAGTTTTGGTCGCGTTCAGTGAGAAAGCGAAACGACTAGCTACTGAAACAGTGCAGTTTATTTAAACAACAGATATACAGGTTCTTTAGGATTGCCGGTGATAAATACACTGTCTGCAAAGCACGTGCAAATAAAGACATTGTTAAATAGACAAACGCGCGACAAAATTATAAACGATACAGCCTGGCTCTAAATGTAGGGTAGAGATTCTCTAGAGAAATTTCTAGAGTCCCCGAGAAAGCACTCGGTGTAATCAAAGTCTTACCCAAAGGCGTCCTTATGAGGGGGAAGAAAGGCTCAGCCCGTCGACTGATCCCAGAAAACAGCGGTGGGATTCTTCGCGATGGTGTCTTCCCAGACATTCCCCCTCTCTTGGGCTATTTTTATATTATTTTTTTAACTTCAAAGTGGAGTTTGAGTGACTTTAGTCATATGTACTTTTATTATGATTAATGTACTCAAGGAGGAGTGTTCACACCTCGGGGGCGGATAGCCTCCGGGATGGAGGTGTGTTTTGGTACATTGTGGTGAGCAAAGTTCGCACAAAAGGACAGCATTTCATCAACATTTGACGAAATGTTGGCTCGGGTAGCGTGTAGGCCGCTTATCAGTTCCGTAGTACCATCTCGTCCCCATATCTGCTATTCGTCACAAGGGAAGGCCACGGAACAAGCGCGTTCCGTTCCATCCCTTGTGTAGTTTCGCAAACAACCTTGTACAGGGAATCACAGCTGTTGCATTCTTCGTGTGCTAGCTGCGGCTGTATTCTACCTCAGAAGCCTCTTGATTTTATGACTTTCCTTAATGTGTGAACAATGCTGTATTTTTGTATTCTTGGCCAATTTAGTAATTATTCCACAAGAACACACATTGGTTGCCGATTTATCAACGGGTCTAATCACCACAGGCCAACTGTAATTAAAACCATCTATGTAGACTCTACCAAAGCGGACAAATACAACACTGATTGTTACAAAATTATGGAGCCAAATTCAGATTGCTGGCACAATTTCACTTTCATCAAACCTACAGTAGTGTACTGTATTTGGGGCTACAAGGGCACAGAATTGTTATTTGAATTTATGATTGACTCAAATACACCTGAACTTGCTGAAATGAATCCAGAACCTACACCCCACAAACTCTCAAAGGCTCTCTCTTCTAAGAGAAAAAAAAAAAAAACACCTCTCTCTTTTCTAAGCCCTCCATTAGACTAACTCCTTGCATTTTCAACATTGGCCCTTACGTTATTAAACACACACAGGTCAACAACAGGTACTGTTTAATCCCACATATTCCCTCAAACGAGCAGAATTGTCAATGCAGATTAAAATCTCTGCGATCAAACCCACCTGCTTACCATTCCTGAGTACATCTTATGCAGAATGGTCAGCATGGTTACGCAAACGAACTCTTGCCACTTCACACGGACGGAAGAGGGATGCGACTGGTATCTTAGGAACAGGCCTGGGAGTCTTGAATAGTATAGATGCTGAGATACTTGCCAACAAACTAGTCACAACCGCTACTGATCTGGACAAATTAAGACATCCCCTACGGTCCTCTCTATTAGCATTGGGAAACCACCAACGGCTTTTATCGAATATATTGCCTCAATGGGAAGAAACGGGTGAAAAAGACCATCAGCTGATCACAGATGCACTTGGTACAACCCAAACCAATGTTTCCTTGGCTCTTAGTTGTATCCAAGCCCAATTGTGGATGCAATCTATGACAGCCGCAATCATAAGGGAAGGTAAAGAAGGCACCTTGCCCACCGAAATTCGAAAAGTAATATGGGATAACGCAATTGAATTTGAGAAAAAATTTCAGTCCAGGTGGTATCTGGTTAATTTCACCTACGATCCCACTGAGAGCAAAGCCACAGCTTTTGTCTTAACGATACGCAATGCCTCAGTATCCACCATATACCCAATCATCGCACTGGGGTTGAATCACCAAGGAGCTCTACTCTATCCAACACAGCACAGAGGTTGGGCACGACAAAAATGAGACTAAATGGCAAACTGCTGATGTTGACGCATGCGTTTCACGAGACCAACAAGGATTCATTTGTGAGAGTAATACTCTCAAAGCACAAGACCTTTGTCTTGACACCAACCAGAATGTTTGTCACTTTGAGACACATCCCGATGAAACCCCAGAGACTGTGCTTGTCTAGATTGGGAAAGGGTGCGTTAGCATGAGGTCTCCCTGTAGTCTTGTATTCAGAGATGACATAGTAATCACTCAAATCTTTGTGTTTGAACTTTACTAACACAAAGTTACGGGATGCGACTTCAATTTTTAAGCTCTTGTTACGTCTTTTCAATTGCTACAACCTAATTATACGTTGATTCGAGATTGTTCCCTCCCCCTATCAGAATGAATCTCTCCCTGGTGAAGAAGCTGCTAAAACACAATGAATTGAAGCGACTCTTGAAAGAGGCCCAAGAAAATAGACAGACAACTTTGATTACCGTCCATCATCAGGTTGAAGAAATACACCAAGCGTTGGAAAGAGTGAAGAGAGGCGGAGGACACAGATGGGGAGATACTCTTTTTGGATTGTCACCGACAGTTACAGGACTTTATAACAAGATGCTTCACTCTGTTGTTGTTTTACTAATACTCACTGTATTGTGCTTTGCTTAGACAATTGTTTTGCATGTTAGACTTTGGATTATGATGAAAAGTTTAAATCGCTTGACCACTCCGCGAGAAGGATTTCCACTTGATATCCCTCACCACAAGAACACATGTGATCTTTCTTATCAGTGTTGAGTACGTCGACCTTGACTGACTGTAGACAAAGTTTTCCCTGCAGGCTCTTTGGGCGGGGGACCCATCTCCAGCCGTATGGCCATTTTTGTGCCTGGCGCGGCGCCAAGTGGGAAAGGGTGGCTTTGAGGCTGAAGGCAGCAGGAAAGCCTGCAGCCCCCAGGTCTGTGGGGCTACGCAAGCGGTTCCCAAAGAGCTTTAGAACAAGGCATAGTTTTCCCTGCTGGCTCTTTGGGCGGGGGAGCCATCTCCAGCCGTATGGCCATTTTTGTGCCTGGCGCGGCGCCAAGTGGGAAAGGGTGGTGTCGATGCTGAAGGCAGCAGGAAAGCCCGCAGCCCCCAGGTCTGTGGGGCTACGCAAGCGGTTCCCAAAGAGCTTTAGAACAAGGCCTAGTTTTCCCTGCTGGCTCTTTGGGCGGGGGACCCATCTCCAGCCATAGGCCATTTTTGTGCCTGGCGCGACGCCAAGTGGGAAAGGGTGGTGTCCAGGTTGAAGCCAGCAGGAAAGCCTGCAGCCCCCAGGTCTGTGGGGCTACACAAGCGGTTCCCAAAGAGCTTTAGAACAAGGCATAGTTTTCCCTGCTCGCTCTTTGGGCATGGGACCCATCTCCAGCCGTATGGCCATTTTTGTGCCTGGCGCGGCGCCAAGTGGGAAAGGGTGGTGTCGAGGCTGAAGGCAGCAGGAAAGCCCGCAGCCCCCAGGTCTCTGGGGCTACGCAAGCGGTTCCCAAAGAGCTTTAGAACAAGGCATAGTTTTCCCTGCTGGCTCTTTGGGCAGGGGACCCATCTCCAGCCGTATGGCCATTTTTGTGCCTGATGCGGCCTCCAGTGGAAAAGGGTGGCTTTGAGGCTGAAGGCAGCAGCAAAGCCTGCAGCCCCCAGGTCTGTGGGGCTACGCAAGCGGTTCCCAAAGAGCTTTAGAACAAGGCATAGTTTTCCCTGCTGGCTCTTAGGGCATAGGACCCATCTCCAGGCATAGGCCATTTTTGTGCCTGATAGGGCGCCAGGTGGGAAAGGGTGGCTTTGAGGCTGAAGGCAGGAGCAAAGCCTGCAGCCCCCAGGTCTGTGGGGCTACGCAAGCGGTTCCCAAAGAGCTTTAGAACAAGGCATAGTTTTCCCTGCTTGTTCTTTGGGCGGGGGACCCATCTCCAGCCGTATGGCCATTTTTGTGCCTGGCGCGGCGCCAAGTGGGAATGGGTGGTGTCGAGTCTGAAGGCAGCAGGAAAGCCTGCAGCCCCCAGGTCTGTGGGGCTACGCAAGCGGTTCCCAAAGAGCTTTAGAACAAGGCATAGTTTTCCCTGCTGGCTCTTTGGGTGGGGGACCCATCTCCAATCGTATGGCCATTTTTGTGCCTGGCGCGGTGCGTAGTGGGAAAGGGTGGTTTTGAGGCTGAAGGCAGCAGGAAAGCCCGCAGCCCCCAGGTCTGTGGGGCTACAAAAGCGGTTCCCAAAGAGCTTTAGAACAAGGCATAGTCTTCCCTGCTGGCTCTTTTGGCATGGGACCCATCTCCAGCCGTATGGCAATTTTTGTGCCTGGCCCGGCGCCAAGTGGGAAAGGGTGGTTTTGAGGCTGAAGGCAGCAGGAAAGCCCGCAGCCCCCAGGTCTGTGGGGCTACGCAAGCGGTTCCCAAAGAGCTTTAGAACAAGGCATAGTTTTCCCTGCTGGCTCTTTGGGCCGGGGACCCATCTCCAGCCATAGGCCATTTTTGTGCCTGGCGCGGCGCCAAGTGGGAAAGGGTGGCTTTGAGGCTGAAGGCAGCAGGAAAGCCCGCAGCCCCCAGGTCTGTGGGGCTACGCAAGCGGTTCCCAAAGAGCTTTAGAACAAGGCATAGTTTTCCCTGCTGGCTCTTTGGGCGGGGGACCCATCTCCAGCCATAGGCCATTTTTGTGCCTGGCGCGGCGCCAAGTGGGAAAGGGTGGCTTTGAGGCTGAAGGCAGCAGCAAAGCCTGCAGCCCCAAGGTCTGTGGGGCTACGCAAGCGGTTCCCAAAGAGCTTTAGAACAAGGCCTAGTTTTCCCTGCTGGCTCTTTGGGCGGGGGACCCATCTCCAGCCGTATGGCCATTTTTGTGCCTGGCGCAGCGCCAAGTGGGAAAGGGTGGTGTCGAGGCTGAAGGCAGCAGGAAAGCCCACAGCCCCCAGGTCTGTGGGGCTACGCAAGCGGTTCCCAAAGAGCTTTAGAACAAGGCATAGTTTTCCCTGCTGGCTCTTTGGGCGGGGGACCCATCTCCAGCCGTATGGCCATTTTTGTGCCTGGCGCGGTGCGTAGTGTGAAAGGGTGGTTTTGAGGCTGAAGGCAGCAGGAAAGCCTGCAGCCCACAGGTCTGTGGGGCCAAGGAAGCTGTTCCCAAAGAGCTTTAGAACAAGGCATAGTTTTCCTTGCTGGCTCTTTGAGCATGGGACCCATCTCAAGCCATAGGCCATTTTTGTGCCTGGCCCGGCGCCAAGTGGGAAAGGGTGGTGTCGAGGCTGAAGGCAGCAGCAAAGCCCGAAGCCCCCAGGTCTGTAGGGCTACGCAAGCGGTTCCCAAAGAGCTTTAGAACAAGGCATAATTTTCCCTGCTGGCTCTTTGGGCATGGAACCCATCTCCAGCCGTATGGCCATTTTTGTGCCTAGCGCGGCGCCAAATGGGAAAGGGTGGCTTTGAGGCTGAAGGCAGCAGGAAAGTCTGCAGCCCCCAAGTCTCTTAGGCTATGCAAGCGGTTCCCAAAGAGCTTTATAACAAGGCATAGTTTCCGCTGCTTGTTCTTTGGGCGGGGGACCCATCTCCAGCCATAGGCCATTTTTGTGCCTGGCGCAGTGCCAAGTGGGAAAGGGTGCTGTCGAGCCTGAAGGCAGCAGGAAAGCCTGCAGCCCCCAGGTCTGTGGGGCTACGCAAGCGGTTCCCAAAGAGCTTTAGAACAAGGCATAGTTTTCCCTGCTGGCTCTTTGGGCGGGGGACCCATCTCCAGCCGTATGGCCATTTTTGTGCCTGGCGCGGCGCCAAGTGGGAAAGGGTGGTGTCGAGGCTGAAGGCAGCAGGAGAGCCCGCAGCCCCCAGGTCTGTGGGGCTACGCAAGCGGTTCCCAAAGAGCTTTAGAACAAGGCATAGTTTTCCCTGCTGGCTCTTTGGGCGGGGGACCCATCTCCAGCCGTATGGCCATTTTTGTGCCTGGCACGGTGCGTAGTGGGAAAGGGTGGTTTTGAGGCTGAAGGCAGCAGGAAAGCCTGCAGCCCCCAGGTCTGTGGGGCCAAGCAAGCGGTTCCCAAAGAGCTTTAGAACAAGGCATAGTTTTCCCTGATGGCTCTTTGGGCATGGGACCCATCTCCAGCCATAGGCCATTTTTGTGCCTGGCGCGGCGCCAAGTGGGAAAGGGTGGCTTTGAGGCTGAAGGCAGCAGCAAAGCCTGCAGCCCCCAGGTCTGTGGGGCTACGCAAGCGGTTCCCAAAGAGCTTTAGAACAAGGCATAGTTTTCCCTGCTGGCTCTTTGGGCGGGGGACCCATCTCCAGCCGTATGGCCATTTTTGTGCCTGGCGCGGTGCGTAGTGGGAAAGGGTGGTTTTGACGCTGAAGGCAGCAGGAAAGCCCGCAGCCCCCAGGTCTGTGGGGCTACGCAAGCGGTTCCCAAAGAGCTTTAGAACAAGGCATAGTTTTCCCTGCTGGCTCTTTGGGCGGGGGACCCATCTCCAGCCGTATGGCCATTTTTGTGCCTGGCGCGGCGCCAAGTGGGAAAGGGTGGTTTTGAGGCTGAAGGCAGCAGCAAAGCCTGCAGCCCCCAGGTCTGTGGGGCTATGCAAGCGGTTCCCAAAGAGCTTTAGAACAAGTCATAGTTTTCCCTGCTGGCTCTTTGGGCGGGGGATCCATCTGCAGCCATAGGCTGTTTTTGTGCCTGGCGCGGCGCCAAGTGGGAAAGGGTGGTGTCGAGGCTGAAGGCAGCAGGAAAGCCCGCAGCCCCCAGGTCTGTGGGGCTATGCAAGAGGTTGCCAAAGAGCTTTAGAACAAGGCATAGTTTTCCCTGCTGGCTCTTTGGGCATGGGACCCATCTCCAGCCATAGGCCATTTTTGTGCCTGGCGCGGCGCCAAGTGGGAAAGGGTGGCTTTGAGGCTGAAGGCAGCAGGAAAGCCCGCAGCCCCCAGGTCTGTGGGGCTACGCAAACGGTTCCCAAAGAGCTTTAGAACAAGGCATAGTTTTCCCTGCTGGCTCTTTGGGCGGGGGACCCATCTCCAGCCGTATGGCCATTTTTGTGCCTAGCGCGGCGCCAAGTGGGAAAGGGTGGTGTCGAGGCTGAAGGCAGCAGGAAAGCCCGCAGCCCCCAGGTCTGTGGGGCTACGCAAGCGGTTCCCAAAGAGCTTTAGAACAAGGCCTAGTTTTCCCTGCTGGCTCTTTGGGCGGGGGACCCATCTCCAGCCATAGGCCATTTTTGTGCCTGGCGCAGCGCCAAGTGGGAAAGGGTGGCTTTGAGGCTGAAGGCAGCAGCAAAGCCTGCAGCCCCCAGGTCTGTGGGGCTACGCAAGCGGTTCCCAAAGAGCTTTAGAACAAGGCATAGTTTTCCCTGCTGGCTCTTTGGGCGGGGGACCCATCTCCAGCCGTATGGCCATTTTTGTGCCTGGCCCGGCGCCAAGTGGGAAAGGGTGGTGTCGAGGCTGAAGGCAGCAGGAAAGCCCACAGCCCCCAGGTCTGTGGGGCTACGCAAGCGGTTCCCAAAGAGCTTTAGAACAAGGCATAGTTTTCCTTGCTGGCTCTTTGGGCGGGGGACCCATCTCCAGCCGTATGGCCATTTTTGTGCCTGGCGCGGTGCGTAGTGTGAAAGGGTGGTGTCGAGGCTGAAGGCAGCAGCAAAGCCCGCAGCCCCCAGGTCTGTAGGGCTACGCAAGCGGTTCCCAAAGAGCTTCAGAACAAGGCATAGTTTTCCCTGCTGGCTCTTTGGGCGGGGGACCCACCTCCAGCCGTATGGCCATTTTTGTGCCTGGCGCGACGCCAAGTGGGAAAGGGTGGCTTTGAGGCTGAAGGCAGCAGCAAAGCCTGCAGCCCACAGGTCTGTGGGGCTACGCAAGCGGTTCCCAAAGAGCTTTAGAACAAGGCATAGTTTTCCCTGCTGGCTCTTTGGGCGGGGGACCCATCTCCAGCCGTATGGCCATTTTTGTGCCTGGCCCGGCGCCAAGTGGGAAAGGGTGGTGTCGAGGCTGAAGGCAGCAGGAAAGCCCACAGCCCCCAGGTCTGTGGGGCTACGCAAGCGGTTCCCAAAGCGCTTTAGAACAAGGCATAGTTTTCCCTGCTGGCTCTTTGGGCGGGGGACCCATCTCCAGCCGTATGGCCATTTTTGTGCCTAGCGCGGCGCCAAGTGGGAAAGGGTGGTGTCGAGGCTGAAGGCAGCAGGAAAGCCCGCAGCCCCCAGGTCTGTGGGGCTACGCAAGCGGTTCCCAAAGAGCTTTAGAACAAGGCATAGTTTTCCCTGCTGGCTCTTTGGGCGGGGGACCCATCTCCAGCCGTATGGCCATTTTTGTGCCTGGCGCGGCGCCAAGTGGGAAAGGGTGGTGTCGAGGCTGAAGGCAGCAGGAAAGCCCGCAGTCCCCAGGTCTTTGGGGCTACGCAAGCGGTTCCCAAAGAGCTTTAGAACAAGGCATAGTTTTCCCTGCTGGCTCTTTGGGCGGGGGACCCATCTCCAGCCATAGGCCATTTTTGTGCCTGGCACGGCGCCAAGTGGGAAAGGGTGGTGTCGAGGCTGAAGGCAGCAGGAAAGCCCGCAGCCCCCAGGTCTGTGGGGCTACGCAAGCGGTTCCCAAAGAGCTTTAGAACAAGGCATAATTTTCCTTGCTGGCTCTTTGGGCGGGGGACCCATCTCCAGCCGTATGGCCATTTTTGTGCCTAGCGCGACGCCAAGTGGGAAAGGGTGGCTTTGAGGCTGAAGGCAGCAGTAAAGCCTGCAGCCCCCAGGTCTGTGGGGCTACGCAAGCGGTTCCCAAAGAGCTTTAGAACAAGGCATAGTTTTCCCTGCTGGGTCTTTGGGCATGGGACCCATCTCCAGCCATAGGCCATTTTTGTGCCTGGCGCGACGCCAAGTGGGAAAGGGTGGCTTTGAGGCTGAAGGCAGCAGGAAAGCCCGCAGCCCCCAGGTCTGTGCGGCTACGCAAGCGGTTCCCAAAGAGCTTTAGAACAAGGCATAATTTTCCTTGCTGGCTCTCTGGGCGGGGGACCCATCTCCAGCCGTATGGCCATTTTTTTGCCTGGCGCGGCGCCAAGTGGGAAAGGGTGGTGTCGAGGCTGAAGGCAGCAGGAAAGCCCGCAGCCCCCAGGTCTGTGGGGCTACGCAAGCGGTTCCCAAAGAGCTTTAGAACAAGGCATAGTTTTCCCTGCTGGCTCTTTGGGCGGGGGACCCATCTCCAGCCGTATGGCCATTTTTGTGCCTGGCGCGGCGCCAAGTGGGAAAGGGTGGCTTTGAGGCTGAAGGCAGCAGGAAAGCCCGCAGCCCCCAGGTCTGTGGGGCTACGCAAGCGGTTCCCAAAGAGCTTTAGAAGAAGGCATAGTTTTCCCTGCTGGCTCTTTGGGCGGGGGACCCATCTCCAGCCGTATGGCCATTTTTGTGCTTGGCGCGGCGCCAAGTGGGAAAGGGTGGTGTCGAGGCTGAAGGCAGCAGGAAAGCCCACAGCCCCCAGGTCTGTGGGGCTACGCAAGTGGTTCCCAAAGAGCTTTAGAACAAGGCATAGTTTTCCCTGCTAGCTCTTTGGGCGGGGGACCCATCTCCAGCCGTATGGCCATTTTTGTGCCTGGCGCGGTGCGTAGTGGGAAAGGGTGGTTTAGAGGCTGAAGGCAGCAGCAAAGCCCGCAGCCCCCAGGTCTGTGGGGCTACGCAAGCGGTTCCCAAAGAGCTTTAGAACAAGGCATAGTTTTCCCTGATGGCTCTTTGGGCATGGGACCCATCTCCAGCCATAGGCCATTTTTGTGCCTGATAGGGCGCCAAGTGGGAAAGGGTGGCTTTGAGGCTGAAGGCAGCAGGAAAGCCTGCAGCCCCCAGGTCTGTGGGGCTACGCAAGCGGTTCCCAAAGAGCTTTAGAAGAAGGCATAGTTTTCCCTGCTGGCTCTTTGGACGGGGGACCCATTTCCAGCCGTATGGCCATTTTTGTGCCTGGCGCGGTGCGTAGTGGTAAAGGGTGGTTTTGACGCTGAAGGCAGCAGGAAAGCCCGCAGCCCCCAGGTCTGTGCGGCTACGCAAGCGGTTCCCAAAGAGCTTTAGAACAAGGCATAGTTTTCCCTGCTGGCTCTTTGGGCGGGGGACCCATCTCCAGCCGTATGGCCATTTTTGTGCCTGGCGCGGCGCCAAGTGGGAAAGGGTGGTTTTGAGGCTGAAGGCAGCAGGAAAGCCTGCAGCCCCCAGGTCTGTGGGGCTACGCAAGCGGTTCCCAAAGAGCTTTAGAACAAGGCATAGTTTTCCCTGCTGGCTCTTTGGGCATGGGACCCATCTCCAGCCATATGGCCGTTTTTGTGCCTGGCGCGGCGCCAAGTGGGAAAGGGTGGCTTTGAGGCTGAAGGCAGCAGGAAAGCCTGCAGCCCCCAGGTCTCTGGGGCTACGCAAGCAGTTCCCAAAGAGCTTTAGAACAAGGCATAATTTTCCCTGCTGTCTCTCTGGGCGGGGGACCCATCTCCAGCCATAGGCCGTTTTTGTGCCTGGCGCGGCGCCAAGTGGGAAAGGGTGCTGTCGAGGCTGAAGGCAGCAGCAAAGCCTGCAGCCCCCAGGTCTGTGGGGCTATGCAAGCGGTTCCCAAAGAGCTTTAGAACAAGGCATAGTTTTCCCTGCTGGCTCTTTGGGCGGGGGACCCATCTCCAGTCGTATGGCTATTTCTATGCCTAGCGCGGTGCGTAGTGGCAAAGGGTGGTTTTGAGGCTGAAGGCAGCAGGAAAGCCCGCAGCCCCCAGGTCTGTGGGGCTACGCAAGCGGTTCCCAAAGAGCTTTAGAACAAGTCATAATTTTCCCAGCTGGCTCTTAGGGCATGGGACCCATCTCCAGCCATAGGCCATTTTTGTGCCTGGCGCGACGCCAAGTGGGAAAGGGTGCTGTCGAGGCTGAAGGCAGCAGGAAAGCCTGCAGCCCCCAGGTCTGTGCAGCTACGCAAGCTGTTTCCAAAGAGCTTTAGAACAAGGCATAGTTTTCCCTGCTGGCTCTTTGGGCGGGGGACCCATCTCCAGCCATAGGCCGTTTTTGTGCCTGGCGCGGCGCCAAGTGGGAAAGGGTGCTGTCGAGGCTGAAGTCAGCAGCAAAGCCTGCAGCCCCCAGGTCTGTGGGGCTATGCAAGAGGTTGCCAAAGATCTTTAGAACAAGGCATAGTTTTCCTTGCTGGCTCTTAGGGCATGGGACCCATCTCCAGCCATAGGCCATTTTTGTGCCTGATGCAGCGCCAAGTGGGAAAGGGTGGCTTTGAGGCTGAAGGCAGCAGGAAAGCCCGCAGCCCCCAGGTCTGTGGGGCTACGCAAGCGGTTTCCAAAGAGCTTTAGAACAAGGCATAGTTTTCCCTGCTGGCTCTTTGGGCATGGGACCCATCTCCAGCCATAGGCCATTTTTGTGCCTGGCGCGACGCCAAGTGGGAAAGGGTGGCTTTGAGGCTGAAGGCAGCAGCAAAGCCCGCAGCCCCCAGGTCTGTGCGGCTACGCAAGCGGTTCCCAAAGAGCTTTAGAACAAGGCATAATTTTCCTTGCTGGCTCTCTGGGCGGGGGACCCATCTCCAGCCGTATGGCCATTTTTTTGCCTGGCGCGGCGCCAAGTGGGAAAGGGTGGTGTCGAGGCTGAAGGCAGCAGGAAAGCCCGCAGCCCCCAGGTCTGTGGGGCTACGCAAGCGGTTCCCAAAGAGCTTTAGAACAAGGCATAGTTTTCCCTGCTGGCTCTTTGGGCGGGGGACCCATCTCCAGCCGTATGGCCATTTTTGTGCCTGGCGCGGCGCCAAGTGGGAAAGGGTGGCTTTGAGGCTGAAGGCAGCAGGAAAGCCCGCAGCCCCCAGGTCTGTGGGGCTACGCAAGCGGTTCCCAAAGAGCTTTAGAACAAGGCATAGTTTTCCCTGCTGGCTCTTTGGGCGGGGGACCCATCTCCAGCCGTATGGCCATTTTTGTGCTTGGCGCGGCGCCAAGTGGGAAAGGGTGGTGTCGAGGCTGAAGGCAGCAGGAAAGCCCACAGCCCCCAGGTCTGTGGGGCTACGCAAGTGGTTCCCAAAGAGCTTTAGAACAAGGCATAGTTTTCCCTGATGGCTCTTTGGGCATGGGACCCATCTCCAGCCATAGGCCATTTTTGTGCCTGATAGGGCGCCAAGTGGGAAAGGGTGGCTTTGAGGCTGAAGGCAGCAGGAAAGCCTGCAGCCCCCAGGTCTGTGGGGCTACGCAAGCGGTTCCCAAAGAGCTTTAGAAGAAGGCATAGTTTTCCCTGCTGGCTCTTTGGACGGGGGACCCATTTCCAGCCGTATGGCCATTTTTGTGCCTGGCGCGGTGCGTAGTGGTAAAGGGTGGTTTTGACGCTGAAGGCAGCAGGAAAGCCCGCAGCCCCCAGGTCTGTGCGGCTACGCAAGCGGTTCCCAAAGAGCTTTAGAACAAGGCATAGTTTTCCCTGCTGGCTCTTTGGGCGGGGGACCCATCTCCAGCCGTATGGCCATTTTTGTGCCTGGCGCGGCGCCAAGTGGGAAAGGGTGGTTTTGAGGCTGAAGGCAGCAGCAAAGCCTGCAGCCCCCAGGTCTGTGGGGCTACGCAAGCGGTTCCCAAAGAGCTTTAGAACAAGGCATAGTTTTCCCTGCTGGCTCTTTGGGCATGGGACCCATCTCCAGCCATATGGCCATTTTTGTGCCTGGCGCGGCGCCAAGTGGGAAAGGGTGGCTTTGAGGCTGAAGGCAGCAGGAAAGCCTGCAGCCCCCAGGTCTCTGGGGCTACGCAAGCAGTTCCCAAAGAGCTTTAGAACAAGGCATAATTTTCCCTGCTGTCTCTCTGGGCGGGGGACCCATCTCCAGCCATAGGCCGTTTTTGTGCCTGGCGCGGCGCCAAGTGGGAAAGGGTGCTGTCGAGGCTGAAGGCAGCAGCAAAGCCTGCAGCCCCCAGGTCTGTGGGGCTATGCAAGCGGTTCCCAAAGAGCTTTAGAACAAGGCATAGTTTTCCCTGCTGGCTCTTTGGGCGGGGGACCCATCTCCAGTCGTATGGCTATTTCTATGCCTAGCGCGGTGCGTAGTGGCAAAGGGTGGTTTTGAGGCTGAAGGCAGCAGGAAAGCCCGCAGCCCCCAGGTCTGTGGGACTACGCAAGCAGTTCCCAAAGAGCTTTAGAACAAGGCATAGTTTTCCCTGCTGGCTCTTTGGGCGGGGGACCCATCTCCAGCCATAGGCCATTTTTGTGCCTGGCGCGGCGCCAAGTGGGAAAGGGTGGTGTGAAGGCTGAATGCAGCAGGAAAGCCCACAGCCCCCAGGTCTGTGGGGCTACGCAAGCGGTTCCCAAAGAGCTTTAGAACAAGGCATAGTTTTCCCTGCTGGCTCTTTGAGCATGGGACCCATCTCCAGCCATAGGCCATTTTTGTGCCTGATGCGGCGCCAAGTGGGAAAGGGTGGCTTTGAGGCTGAAGGCAGCAGGAAAGCCTGCAGCCCCCAGGTCTGTGGGGCTACGCAAGCGGTTCCCAAAGACCTTTAGAACAAGGCCTAGTTTTCCCTGCTGGCTCTTTGGGCGGGGGACCCATCTCCAGCCGTATGGCTATTTTTGTGCCTGGCGCGGCACCAAGAGGGAAAGGGTGGCTTCGAGGCTGAAGGCAGCAGCAAAGCCCGCAGCCCCCAGGTCTGTGGGGCTACGCAAGTGGTTCCCAAAGAGCTTTAGAACAAGGCATAGTTTTCCCTGCTGGCTCTTTGGGCGGGGGACCCATCTCCAGCCGTATGGCCATTTTTGAGCCTGGCGCGGCGCCAGGTGGGAAAGGGTGGCTTTGAGGCTGAAGGCAGGAGCAAAGCCTGCAGCCCCAAGGTCTGTGGGGCTACGCAAGCGGTTCCCAAAGAGCTTTAGAACAAGTCATAATTTTCCCTGCTGGCTCTTAGGGCATGGGACCCATCTCCAGCCATAGGCCATTTTTGTGCCTGGCGCGACGCCAAGTGGGAAAGGGTGCTGTCGAGGCTGAAGGCAGCAGGAAAGCCTGCAGCCCCCAGGTCTGTGCAGCTACGCAAGCTGTTTCCAAAGAGCTTTAGAACAAGGCATAGTTTTCCCTGCTGGCTCTTTGGGCGGGGGACCCATCTCCAGCCATAGGCCGTTTTTGTGCCTGGCGCGGCGCCAAGTGGGAAAGGGTGCTGTCGAGGCTGAAGTCAGCAGCAAAGCCTGCAGCCCCCAGGTCTGTGGGGCTATGCAAGAGGTTGCAAAGATCTTTAGAACAAGGCATAGTTTTCCTTGCTGGCTCTTAGGGCATGGGACCCATCTCCAGCCATAGGCCATTTTTGTGCTTGATGCAGCGCCAAGTGGGAAAGGGTGGCTTTGAGGCTGAAGGCAGCAGGAAAGCCCGCAGCCCCCAGGTCTGTGGGGCTACGCAAGCGGTTTCCAAAGAGCTTTAGAACAAGGCATAGTTTTCCCTGCTGGCTCTTTGGGCGGGGGACCCATCTCCAGCCGTATGGCCATTTTTGTGCCTGGCGCGGCACCAAGAGGGAAAGGGTGGATTCGAGGCTGAAGGCAGCAGCAAAGCCCGCAGCCCCCAGGTCTGTGGGGCTACGCAAGTGGTTCCCAAAGAGCTTTAGAACAAGTCATAGTTTTCCCTGCTGGCTCTTTGGGCGGGGGACCCATCTCCAGCCGTATGGCCATTTTTGAGCCTGGCGCGGTGCGTAGCGGGAAAGGGTGGCTTTGAGGCTGAAGGCAGCAGGAAAGCCTGCAGCCCCCAGGTCTGTGGGGCCAAGCAAGCGGTTCCCAAAGAGCTTTAGAACAAGGCATAGTTTTCCCTGATGGCTCTTTGGGCATGGGACCGATCTCCAGCCATAGGCCATTTTTGTGCCTGATAGGGCGCCAAGTGGGAAAGGGTGGCTTTGAGGCTGAAGGCAGCAGGAAAGCCTGCAGCCCCAGGTCTGTGGGGCTACGCAAGCGGTTCCCAAAGAGCTTTAGAACAAGGCATAGTTTTCCCTGCTGGCTCTTTGGCGGGGGACCCATCTCCAGCCATAGGCCGTTTTTGTGCCTGGCGCGGCGCCAAGTGGGAAAGGGTGCTGTCGAGGCTGAAGTCAGCAGCAAAGCCTGCAGCCCCCAGGTCTGTGGGGCTATGCAAGAGGTTGCCTAAGATCTTTAGAACAAGGCATAGTTTTCCTTGCTGGGTCTTTGGGCATGGGACCCATCTCCAGCCATAGGCCATTTTTGTGCCTGATGCAGCGCCAAGTGGGAAAGGGTGGCTTTGAGGCTGAAGGCAGCAGGAAAGCATGCAGCCCCCAGGTCTGTGGGGCTATGGAAGCGGTTCCCAAAGAGCTTTAGAACAAGGCATAGTTTTCCCTGCTGGCTCTTTGGGCGGGGGACCCATCTCCAGCCATAGGCCATTTTTGTGCCTGGCGCATTGCGAAGTGGGAAAGGGTGTCTTTGAGGCTGAAGGCAGCAGGAAAGCCCGCAGCCCCCACGTCTGTGGGGCCAAGCAAGCGGTTCCCAAAGAGCTTTAGAACAAGGCATAGTTTTCCCTGCTGGCTCTTTGGGCGGGGGACCCATATGCAGCCATATGGCCATTTTTATGCCTGGCGAAGCGCCAAGTGGGAAAGGGTGGTGTCGAGGCTGAAGGCAGCAGGAAAGCCTGCAGCCCCCAGGTCTGTGGGGCTACGCAAGCGGTTCCCAAAGAGCTTTAGAACAAGGCATAGTTTTCCCTGCTGGCTCTTTGGGCGGGGGAGCCATCTCCAGCCGTATGGCCATTTTTGTGCCTGGCCCGGCGCCAAGCGGGAAAGGGTGGCTTTGAGGCTGAAGGCAGCAGGAGAGCCCGCAGCCCCCAGGTCTGTGGGGCTACGCAAGCGGTTCCCAAAGAGCTTTAGAACAAGGCATAGTTTTCCCTGCTGGCTCTTTGGGCGGGGGACCCATCTCCAGCCGTATGGCCATTTTTGTGCCTGGCGCGGTGCGTCGTGGGAAAGGGTGGCTTTGAGGCTGAAGGCAGCAGGAAAGCCTGCAGCCCCCAGGTTTTTGGGGCCAAGCAAGCGGTTCCCAAAGAGCTTTAGAACAAGGCATAGTTTTCCCTGATGGCTCTTTGGGCGGGGGACCCATCTCCAGCCATAGGCCATTTTTGTGCCTGATAGGGCGCCAAGTGGGAAAGGGTGGCTTTGAGGCTGAAGGCAGCAGGAAAGCCCGCAGCCCCCAGGTCTGTGGGGCTACGCAAGCGGTTCCCAAAGAGCTTTAGAACAAGGCATAGTTTTCCTTGCTGGCTCTTTGGGCATGGGACCCATCTCCAGCCATAGGCCATTTTTGTGCCTGGCCCGGCGCCAAGTGGGAAAGGGTGGTGTCGAGGCTGAAGGCAGCAGGAAAGCCCGAAGCCCCCAGGTCTGTGGGGCTACGCAAGCGGTTCCCAAAGAGCTTTAGAACAAGGCATAGTTTTCCCTGTTCGCTCTTTGGGCATGGAACCCATCTCCAGCCGTATTGCCATTTTTGTGCCTAGCGCGGCGCCAAATGGGAAAGGGTGGCTTTGAGGCTGAAGGCAGCAGGAAAGTCTGCAGCCCCCAAGTCTCTTAGGCTATGCAAGCGGTTCCCAAAGAGCTTTAGAACAAGGCATAGTTTCCGCTGCTTGTCCTTTGGGCGGGGGACCCATCTCCAGCCATAGGCCATTTTTGTGCCTGGCGCGGCGCCAAGTGGGAAAGGGTGGCTTTGAGGCTGAAGGCAGCAGGAAAGCCCGCAGCCCCCAGGTCTGTGGGGCTACGCAAGCGGTTCCCAAAGAGCTTTAGAACAAGGCATAGTTTTCCCTGCTGGCTCTTTGGGCGGGGGACCCATCTCCAGCCGTATGGCCATTTTTGTGCCTGGCGCGGCGCCAAGTGGGAAGGGTGTTGTCGAACATGAAGGCAGAAGGAAAGCCCACAGCCCCCAGGTGTGTGCGGCTACGCAAGCGGTTCCCAAAGAGCTTTAGAACAAGGCATAGTTTTCCCTGATGGCTCTTTGGGCGGGGGACCCATCTCCAGCCATAGGCCATTTTTTTTTTCCTGGCGCGACGCCAAGTGGGAAAGGGTGGCTTTGAGGCTGAAGGCAGCAGGAAAGCCTGCAGCCCCCAGGTGTGTGGGGCTACGCAAGCGGTTCCCAAAGAGCTTTAGAACAAGGCATAGTTTTCCCTGCTGGCTCCTTGGGCGGGGGACCCATCTCCAGCCGTATGGCCATTTTTGTGCCTGGCGCGGCGCCCAGTGGGAAAGGGTGGTGTCGAGGCTGAAGGCAGCAGCAAAGCCCGCAGCCCCCAGGTCTGTGCGGCTACGCAAGCGGTTCCCAAAGAGCTTTAGAACAAGGCATAGTTTTCCTTGCTGGCTCTTTGGGCAGGGGACCCATCTCCAGCCGTATGGCAATTTTTGTGCCTGGCCCGGCGCCAAGTGGGAAAGGGTGGTTTTGAGGCTGAAGGCAGCAGCAAAGCCTGCAAGCCCCACGTCTGTGGGGCTACGCAAGCGGTTCCCAAAGAGCTTTAGAACAAGGCATAGTTTTCCCTGCTGGCTCTTTGGGCGGGGGACCCATCTCCAGCCGTATGGCCATTTTTGTGCCTGGCGCGGCGCCAAGTGGGAAAGGGTGGTGTCGAGGCTGAAGGCAGCAGGAAAGCCCGCAGCCCCCAGGTCTGTGGGGCTACGCAAGCGGTTCCCAAAGAGCTTTAGAACAAGGCATAGTTTTCCCTGCTGGCTCTTTGGGCGGGGGACCCATCTCCAGCCGTATGGCCATTTTTGTGCCTAGCGCGGCGCCAAGTGGGAAAGGGTGGTGTCGAGGCTGAAGGCAGCAGGAAAGCCCGCAGCCCCCAGGTCTGTGGGGCTACGCAAGCGGTTCCCAAAGAGCTTTAGAACAAGGCATAGTTTTCCCTGCTGGCTCTTTGGGCGGGGGACCCATCTCCAGCCGTATGGCCATTTTTGTGCCTGGCACGGCGCCAAGTGGGAAAGGGTGGTGTCGAGGCTGAAGGCAGCAGCAAAGCCCGCAGCCCCCAGGTCTGTAGGGCTACGCAAGCGGTTCCCAAAGAGCTTTAGAACAAGGCATAGTTTTCCCTGCTGGCTCTTTGGGCGGGGGACCCATCTCCAGCCGTATGGCCATTTTTGTGCCTGGCCCGGTGCCAAGTGTGAAAGGGTGGCTTTGAGGCTGAAGGCAGGAGCAAAGCCTGCAGCCCTAAGGTCTGTGGGGCTACGCAAGCGGTTCCCAAAGAGCTTTAGAACAAGGCATAGTTTTCCCTGCTGGCTCTTAGGGCATGGGACCCATCTCCAGCCATAGGCCATTTTTCTGCATGGCGCGATGCCAAGTGGGAAAGGGTGGTGTCGAGTCTGAAGGCAGCAGGAAAGCCTGCAGCCCCCAGGTCTGTGGGGCTACGCAAGCGGTTCCCAAAGAGCTTTAGAACAAGGCATAGTTTTCCCTGCTGGCTCTTTGGGCGGGGGACCCATCTCCAGCCGTATGGCCATTTTTGTGCCTAGCGCGGCGCCAAGTGGGAAAGGGTGGTGTCGAGGCTGAAGGCAGCAGGAAAGCCCGCAGCCCCCAGGTCTGTGGGGCTACGCAAGCGGTTCCCAAAGAGCTTTAGAACAAGGCATAGTTTTCCCTGCTGGCTCTTTGGGCGGGGGACCCATCTCCAGCCGTATGGCCATTTTTGTGCCTGGCACGGCGCCAAGTGGGAAAGGGTGGTGTCGAGGCTGAAGGCAGCAGCAAAGCCCGCAGCCCCCAGGTCTGTAGGGCTACGCAAGCGGTTCCCAAAGAGCTTTAGAACAAGGCATAGTTTTCCCTGCTGGCTCTTTGGGCGGGGGACCCATCTCCAGCCGTATGGCCATTTTTGTGCCTGGCCCGGTGCCAAGTGTGAAAGGGTGGCTTTGAGGCTGAAGGCAGGAGCAAAGCCTGCAGCCCTAAGGTCTGTGGGGCTACGCAAGCGGTTCCCAAAGAGCTTTAGAACAAGGCATAGTTTTCCCTGCTGGCTCTTAGGGCATGGGACCCATCTCCAGCCATAGGCCATTTTTCTGCCTGGCGCGATGCCAAGTGGGAAAGGGTGGTGTCGAGTCTGAAGGCAGCAGGAAAGCCTGCAGCCCCCAGGTCTGTGGGGCTACGCAAGCGGTTCCCAAAGAGCTTTAGAACAAGGCATAGTTTTCCCTGCTGGCTCTTTGGGCGGGGGACCCATCTCCAGCCGTATGGCCATTTTTGTGCCTGGCGCGGCGCCAAGTGGGAAAGGGTGGTGTCGAGGCTGAAGGCAGCAGCAAAGCCTGCAGCCCCCAGGTCTGTGGGGCCAAGCAAGCGGTTCCCAAAGAGCTTTAGAACAAGGCATAGTTTTCCCTGCTGGCTCTTTGGGCGGGGGACCCATCTCCAGCCGTATGGCCATTTTTGTGCCTGGCGCGGTGCGTAGCGGGAAAGGGTGGTTTTGAGGCTGAAGGCAGCAGGAAAGCCTGCAGCCCCCAGGTCTGTGGGGCCAAGCAAGCGGTTCCCAAAGAGCTTTAGAACAAGGCATAGTTTTCCCTGGTGGCTCTTTGGGCGGGGGACCCATCTGCAGCCATAGGCTGTTTTTGTGCCTGATAGGGCACCAAGTGGGAAAGGGTGGTGTCGAGGCTGAAGGCAGCAGCAAAGCCTGCAGCCCCCAGGTCTGTGGGGCTATGCAAGAGGTTCCCAAAGAGCTTTAGAACAAGGCATAGTTTTCCCTGCTGGCTCTTTGGGCGGGGGACCCATCTCCAGCCGTATGGCCATTTTTGTGCCTGGCGCGGCGCCAAGTGGGAAAGGGTGGTGTCGAGGCTGAAGGCAGCAGGAAAGCCCGCAGCCCCCAGGTCTGTGGGGCTACGCAAGCGGTTCCCAAAGAGCTTTAGAACAAGGCATAGTTTTCCCTGCTGGCTCTTTGGGCGGGGGACCCATCTCCAGCCGTATGGCCATTTTTGTGCCTAGCGCGGCGCCAAGTGGGAAAGGGTGGTGTCGAGGCTGAAGGCAGCAGGAAAGCCCGCAGCCCCCAGGTCTGTGGGGCTACGCAAGCGGTTCCCAAAGAGCTTTAGAACAAGGCATAGTTTTCCCTGCTGGCTCTTTGGGCGGGGGACCCATCTCCAGCCGTATGGCCATTTTTGTGCCTGGCACGGCGCCAAGTGGGAAAGGGTGGTGTCGAGGCTGAAGGCAGCAGCAAAGCCCGCAGCCCCCAGGTCTGTAGGGCTACGCAAGCGGTTCCCAAAGAGCTTTAGAACAAGGCATAGTTTTCCCTGCTGGCTCTTTGGGCGGGGGACCCATCTCCAGCCGTATGGCCATTTTTGTGCCTGGCCCGGTGCCAAGTGTGAAAGGGTGGCTTTGAGGCTGAAGGCAGGAGCAAAGCCTGCAGCCCTAAGGTCTGTGGGGCTACGCAAGCGGTTCCCAAAGAGCTTTAGAACAAGGCATAGTTTTCCCTGCTGGCTCTTAGGGCATGGGACCCATCTCCAGCCATAGGCCATTTTTCTGCATGGCGCGATGCCAAGTGGGAAAGGGTGGTGTCGAGTCTGAAGGCAGCAGGAAAGCCTGCAGCCCCCAGGTCTGTGGGGCTACGCAAGCGGTTCCCAAAGAGCTTTAGAACAAGGCATAGTTTTCCCTGCTGGCTCTTTGGGCGGGGGACCCATCTCCAGCCGTATGGCCATTTTTGTGCCTAGCGCGGCGCCAAGTGGGAAAGGGTGGTGTCGAGGCTGAAGGCAGCAGGAAAGCCCGCAGCCCCCAGGTCTGTGGGGCTACGCAAGCGGTTCCCAAAGAGCTTTAGAACAAGGCATAGTTTTCCCTGCTGGCTCTTTGGGCGGGGGACCCATCTCCAGCCGTATGGCCATTTTTGTGCCTGGCACGGCGCCAAGTGGGAAAGGGTGGTGTCGAGGCTGAAGGCAGCAGCAAAGCCCGCAGCCCCCAGGTCTGTAGGGCTACGCAAGCGGTTCCCAAAGAGCTTTAGAACAAGGCATAGTTTTCCCTGCTGGCTCTTTGGGCGGGGGACCCATCTCCAGCCGTATGGCCATTTTTGTGCCTGGCCCGGTGCCAAGTGTGAAAGGGTGGCTTTGAGGCTGAAGGCAGGAGCAAAGCCTGCAGCCCTAAGGTCTGTGGGGCTACGCAAGCGGTTCCCAAAGAGCTTTAGAACAAGGCATAGTTTTCCCTGCTGGCTCTTAGGGCATGGGACCCATCTCCAGCCATAGGCCATTTTTCTGCCTGGCGCGATGCCAAGTGGGAAAGGGTGGTGTCGAGTCTGAAGGCAGCAGGAAAGCCTGCAGCCCCCAGGTCTGTGGGGCTACGCAAGCGGTTCCCAAAGAGCTTTAGAACAAGGCATAGTTTTCCCTGCTGGCTCTTTGGGCGGGGGACCCATCTCCAGCCGTATGGCCATTTTTGTGCCTGGCGCGGCGCCAAGTGGGAAAGGGTGGTGTCGAGGCTGAAGGCAGCAGCAAAGCCTGCAGCCCCCAGGTCTGTGGGGCCAAGCAAGCGGTTCCCAAAGAGCTTTAGAACAAGGCATAGTTTTCCCTGCTGGCTCTTTGGGCGGGGGACCCATCTCCAGCCGTATGGCCATTTTTGTGCCTGGCGCGGTGCGTAGCGGGAAAGGGTGGTTTTGAGGCTGAAGGCAGCAGGAAAGCCTGCAGCCCCCAGGTCTGTGGGGCCAAGCAAGCGGTTCCCAAAGAGCTTTAGAACAAGGCATAGTTTTCCCTGGTGGCTCTTTGGGCGGGGGACCCATCTGCAGCCATAGGCTGTTTTTGTGCCTGATAGGGCACCAAGTGGGAAAGGGTGGTGTCGAGGCTGAAGGCAGCAGCAAAGCCTGCAGCCCCCAGGTCTGTGGGGCTATGCAAGAGGTTCCCAAAGAGCTTTAGAACAAGGCATAGTTTTCCCTGCTGGCTCTTTGGGCGGGGGACCCATCTCCAGCCGTATGGCCATTTTTGTGCCTAGCGCGGCGCCAAGTGGGAAAGGGTGGTGTCGAGGCTGAAGGCAGCAGGAAAGCCCGCAGCCCCCAGGTCTGTGGGGCTACGCAAGCGGTTCCCAAAGAGCTTTAGAACAAGGCATAGTTTTCCCTGCTGGCTCTTTGGGCGGGGGACCCATCTACAGCCGTATGGCCATTTTTGTGCCTGGCGCGGCGCCAAGTGGGAAAGGGTGGTGTCGAGTCTGAAGGCAGCAGGAAAGCCTGCAGCCCCCAGGTCTGTGGGGCTACGCAAGTGGTTCCCAAAGAGCTTTAGAACAAGGCATAGTTTTCCCTGCTGGCTCTTTGGGCGGGGGACCCATCTCCAGCCGTATGGCCAATTTGTGCCTAGCGCGACGCCAAGTGGGAAAGGGTGGTTTTGAGGCTGAAGGCAGCAGCAAAGCCTGCAGCCCCCAGGTCTGTGGGGCTACGCAAGCGGTTCCCAAAGAGCTTTAGAACAAGGCATAGTTTTCCCTGCTGGCTCTTTGGGCATGGGACCCATCTCCAGCCATATGGCCATTTTTGTGCCTGGCGCGGCGCCAAGTGGGAAAGGGTGGCTTTGAGGCTGAAGGCAGCAGGAAAGCCTGCAGCCCCCAGGTCTCTGGGGCTACGCAAGCAGTTCCCAAAGAGCTTTAGAACAAGGCATAATTTTCCCTGCTGTCTCTCTGGGCGGGGGACCCATCTCCAGCCATAGGCCGTTTTTGTGCCTGGCGCGGCGCCAAGTGGGAAAGGGTGCTGTCGAGGCTGAAGGCAGCAGCAAAGCCTGCAGCCCCCAGGTCTGTGGGGCTATGCAAGCGGTTCCCAAAGAGCTTTAGAACAAGGCATAGTTTTCCCTGCTGGCTCTTTGGGCGGGGGACCCATCTCCAGTCGTATGGCTATTTCTATGCCTAGCGCGGTGCGTAGTGGCAAAGGGTGGTTTTGAGGCTGAAGGCAGCAGGAAAGCCCGCAGCCCCCAGGTCTGTGGGACTACGCAAGCAGTTCCCAAAGAGCTTTAGAACAAGGCATAATTTTCCCTGCTGTCTCTTTGGGCGGGGGACCCATCTCCAGCCATAGGCCATTTTTGTGCCTGGCGCGGCGCCAAGTGGGAAAGGGTGGTGTGAAGGCTGAATGCAGCAGGAAAGCCCACAGCCCCCAGGTCTGTGGGGCTACGCAAGCGGTTCCCAAAGAGCTTTAGAACAAGGCATAGTTTTCCCTGCTGGCTCTTTGAGCATGGGACCCATCTCCAGCCATAGGCCATTTTTGTGCCTGATGCGGCGCCAAGTGGGAAAGGGTGGCTTTGAGGCTGAAGGCAGCAGGAAAGCCTGCAGCCCCCAGGTCTTTGGGGCTACGCAAGCGGTTCCCAAAGAGCTTTAGAACAAGGCCTAGTTTTCCCTGCTGGCTCTTTGGGCGGGGGACCCATCTCCAGCCGTATGGCTATTTTTGTGCCTGGCGCGGCACCAAGAGGGAAAGGGTGGCTTCGAGGCTGAAGGCAGCAGCAAAGCCCGCAGCCCCCACGTCTGTGGGGCTACGCAAGTGGTTCCCAAAGAGCTTTAGAACAAGGCATAGTTTTCCCTGCTGGCTCTTTGGGCGGGGGACCCATCTCCAGCCGTATGGCCATTTTTGAGCCTGGCGCGGCGCCAGGTGGGAAAGGGTGGCTTTGAGGCTGAAGGCAGGAGCAAAGCCTGCAGCCCCAAGGTCTGTGGGGCTACGCAAGCGGTTCCCAAAGAGCTTTAGAACAAGGCATAGTTTTCCCTGATGGCTCTTAGGGCATGGGACCCATCTCCAGCCATAGGCCATTTTTGTGCCTGGCGCGACGCCAAGTGGGAAAGGGTGCTGTCGAGGCTGAAGGCAGCAGGAAAGCCTGCAGCCCCCAGGTCTGTGCAGCTACGCAAGCTGTTTCCAAAGAGCTTTAGAACAAGGCCTAGTTTTCCCTGCTGGCTCTTTGGGCGGGGGACCCATCTCCAGCCGTATGGCCATTTTTGTGCCTGGCGCGGCACCAAGAGGGAAAGGGTGGATTCGAGGCTGAAGGCAGCAGCAAAGCCTGCAGCCCCCAGGTCTGTGGGGCTACGCAAGTGGTTCCCAAAGAGCTTTAGAACAAGGCATAGTTTTCCCTGCTGGCTCTTTGGGCGGGGGACCCATCTCCAGCCGTATGGCCATTTTTGAGCCTGGCGCGGTGCGTAGCGGGAAAGGGTGGCTTTGAGGCTGAAGGCAGCAGGAAAGCCTGCAGCCCCCAGGTCTGTGGGGCCAAGCAAGCGGTTCCCAAAGAGCTTTAGAACAAGGCATAGTTTTCCCTGATGGCTCTTTGGGCATGGGACCGATCTCCAGCCATAGGCCATTTTTGTGCCTGATAGGGCGCCAAGTGGGAAAGGGTGGCTTTGAGGCTGAAGGCAGCAGGAAAGCCTGCAGCCCCAGGTCTGTGGGGCTACGCAAGCGGTTCCCAAAGAGCTTTAGAACAAGGCATAGTTTTCCCTGCTGGCTCTTTGGCGGGGGACCCATCTCCAGCCATAGGCCGTTTTTGTGCCTGGCGCGGCGCCAAGTGGGAAAGGGTGCTGTCGAGGCTGAAGTCAGCAGCAAAGCCTGCAGCCCCCAGGTCTGTGGGGCTATGCAAGAGGTTGCCTAAGATCTTTAGAACAAGGCATAGTTTTCCTTGCTGGGTCTTTGGGCATGGGACCCATCTCCAGCCATAGGCCATTTTTGTGCCTGATGCAGCGCCAAGTGGGAAAGGGTGGCTTTGAGGCTGAAGGCAGCAGGAAAGCCCGCAGCCCCCACGTCTGTGGGGCCAAGCAAGCGGTTCCCAAAGAGCTTTAGAACAAGGCATAGTTTTCCCTGCTGGCTCTTTGGGCGGGGGACCCATATGCAGCCATATGGCCATTTTTATGCCTGGCGAAGCGCCAAGTGGGAAAGGGTGGTGTCGAGGCTGAAGGCAGCAGGAAAGCCTGCAGCCCCCAGGTCTGTGGGGCTACGCAAGCGGTTCCCAAAGAGCTTTAGAACAAGGCATAGTTTTCCCTGCTGGCTCTTTGGGCGGGGGAGCCATCTCCAGCCGTATGGCCATTTTTGTGCCTGGCCCGGCGCCAAGCGGGAAAGGGTGGCTTTGAGGCTGAAGGCAGCAGGAGAGCCCGCAGCCCCCAGGTCTGTGGGGCTACGCAAGCGGTTCCCAAAGAGCTTTAGAACAAGGCATAGTTTTCCCTGCTGGCTCTTTGGGCGGGGGACCCATCTCCAGCCGTATGGCCATTTTTGTGCCTGGCGCGGTGCGTCGTGGGAAAGGGTGGCTTTGAGGCTGAAGGCAGCAGGAAAGCCTGCAGCCCCCAGGTTTTTGGGGCCAAGCAAGCGGTTCCCAAAGAGCTTTAGAACAAGGCATAGTTTTCCCTGATGGCTCTTTGGGCGGGGGACCCATCTCCAGCCATAGGCCATTTTTGTGCCTGATAGGGCGCCAAGTGGGAAAGGGTGGCTTTGAGGCTGAAGGCAGCAGGAAAGCCCGCAGCCCCCAGGTCTGTGGGGCTACGCAAGCGGTTCCCAAAGAGCTTTAGAACAAGGCATAGTTTTCCTTGCTGGCTCTTTGGGCATGGGACCCATCTCCAGCCATAGGCCATTTTTGTGCCTGGCCCGGCGCCAAGTGGGAAAGGGTGGTGTCGAGGCTGAAGGCAGCAGGAAAGCCCGAAGCCCCCAGGTCTGTGGGGCTACGCAAGCGGTTCCCAAAGAGCTTTAGAACAAGGCATAGTTTTCCCTGCTGGCTCTTTGGGCGGGGGACCCATCTCCAGCCATAGGCCATTTTTTTTTTCCTGGCGCGACGCCAAGTGGGAAAGGGTGGCTTTGAGGCTGAAGGCAGCAGGAAAGCCTGCAGCCCCCAGGTGTGTGGGGCTACGCAAGCGGTTCCCAAAGAGCTTTAGAACAAGGCATAGTTTTCCCTGCTGGCTCCTTGGGCGGGGGACCCATCTACAGCCGTATGGCCATTTTTGTGCCTGGCGCGGCGCCCAGTGGGAAAGGGTGGTGTCGAGGCTGAAGGCAGCAGGAAAGCCCGCAGCCCCCAGGTCTGTGCGGCTACGCAAGCGGTTCCCAAAGAGCTTTAGAACAAGGCATAGTTTTCCTTCCTGGCTCTTTGGGCAGGGGACCCATCTCCAGCCGTATGGCAATTTTTGTGCCTGGCCCGGCGCCAAGTGGGAAAGGGTGGTTTTGAGGCTGAAGGCAGCAGCAAAGCCTGCAAGCCCCACGTCTGTGGGGCTACGCAAGCGGTTCCCAAAGAGCTTTAGAACAAGGCATAGTTTTCCCTGCTGGCTCTTTGGGCGGGGGACCCATCTCCAGCCGTATGGCCATTTTTGTGCCTGGCGCGGCGCCAAGTGGGAAAGGGTGGCTTTGAGGCTGAAGGCAGCAGGAAAGCCCGCAGCCCCCAGGTCTGTGGGGCTACGCAAGCGGTTCCCAAAGAGCTTTAGAACAAGGCATAGTTTTCCCTGCTGGCTCTTTGGGCGGGGGACCCATCTCCAGCCGTATGGCCATTTTTGTGCCTAGCGCGGCGCCAAGTGGGAAAGGGTGGTGTCGAGGCTGAAGGCAGCAGGAAAGCCCGCAGCCCCCAGGTCTGTGGGGCTACGCAAGCGGTTCCCAAAGAGCTTTAGAACAAGGCATAGTTTTCCCTGCTGGCTCTTTGGGCGGGGGACCCATCTCCAGCCGTATGGCCATTTTTGTGCCTGGCACGGCGCCAAGTGGGAAAGGGTGGTGTCGAGGCTGAAGGCAGCAGCAAAGCCCGCAGCCCCCAGGTCTGTAGGGCTACGCAAGCGGTTCCCAAAGAGCTTTAGAACAAGGCATAGTTTTCCCTGCTGGCTCTTTGGGCGGGGGACCCATCTCCAGCCGTATGGCCATTTTTGTGCCTGGCCCGGTGCCAAGTGTGAAAGGGTGGCTTTGAGGCTGAAGGCAGGAGCAAAGCCTGCAGCCCTAAGGTCTGTGGGGCTACGCAAGCGGTTCCCAAAGAGCTTTAGAACAAGGCATAGTTTTCCCTGCTGGCTCTTAGGGCATGGGACCCATCTCCAGCCATAGGCCATTTTTCTGCATGGCGCGATGCCAAGTGGGAAAGGGTGGTGTCGAGTCTGAAGGCAGCAGGAAAGCCTGCAGCCCCCAGGTCTGTGGGGCTACGCAAGCGGTTCCCAAAGAGCTTTAGAACAAGGCATAGTTTTCCCTGCTGGCTCTTTGGGCGGGGGACCCATCTCCAGCCGTATGGCCATTTTTGTGCCTAGCGCGGCGCCAAGTGGGAAAGGGTGGTGTCGAGGCTGAAGGCAGCAGGAAAGCCCGCAGCCCCCAGGTCTGTGGGGCTACGCAAGCGGTTCCCAAAGAGCTTTAGAACAAGGCATAGTTTTCCCTGCTGGCTCTTTGGGCGGGGGACCCATCTCCAGCCGTATGGCCATTTTTGTGCCTGGCACGGCGCCAAGTGGGAAAGGGTGGTGTCGAGGCTGAAGGCAGCAGCAAAGCCCGCAGCCCCCAGGTCTGTAGGGCTACGCAAGCGGTTCCCAAAGAGCTTTAGAACAAGGCATAGTTTTCCCTGCTGGCTCTTTGGGCGGGGGACCCATCTCCAGCCGTATGGCCATTTTTGTGCCTGGCCCGGTGCCAAGTGTGAAAGGGTGGCTTTGAGGCTGAAGGCAGGAGCAAAGCCTGCAGCCCTAAGGTCTGTGGGGCTACGCAAGTGGTTCCCAAAGAGCTTTAGAACAAGGCATAGTTTTCCCTGCTGGCTCTTAGGGCATGGGACCCATCTCCAGCCATAGGCCATTTTTCTGCCTGGCGCGATGCCAAGTGGGAAAGGGTGGTGTCGAGTCTGAAGGCAGCAGGAAAGCCTGCAGCCCCCAGGTCTGTGGGGCTACGCAAGCGGTTCCCAAAGAGCTTTAGAACAAGGCATAGTTTTCCCTGCTGGCTCTTTGGGCGGGGGACCCATCTCCAGCCGTATGGCCATTTTTGTGCCTGGCGCGGCGCCAAGTGGGAAAGGGTGGTGTCGAGGCTGAAGGCAGCAGCAAAGCCTGCAGCCCCCAGGTCTGTGGGGCCAAGCAAGCGGTTCCCAAAGAGCTTTAGAACAAGGCATAGTTTTCCCTGCTGGCTCTTTGGGCGGGGGACCCATCTCCAGCCGTATGGCCATTTTTGTGCCTGGCGCGGTGCGTAGCGGGAAAGGGTGGTTTTGAGGCTGAAGGCAGCAGGAAAGCCTGCAGCCCCCAGGTCTGTGGGGCCAAGCAAGCGGTTCCCAAAGAGCTTTAGAACAAGGCATAGTTTTCCCTGGTGGCTCTTTGGGCGGGGGACCCATCTGCAGCCATAGGCTGTTTTTGTGCCTGATAGGGCGCCAAGTGGGAAAGGGTGGTGTCGAGGCTGAAGGCAGCAGCAAAGCCTGCAGCCCCCAGGTCTGTGGGGCTATGCAAGAGGTTGCCAAAGAGCTTTAGAACAAGGCATAGTTTTCCCTGCTGGCTCTTAGGGCATGGGACCCATCTCCAGCCATAGGCCATTTTTGTGCCTGGCGCGGCGCCAAGTGGGAAAGGGTGGCTTTGAGGCTGAAGGCAGCAGGAAAGCCTGCAGCCCCCAGGTCTGTGGGGCTACGCAAGCGGTTCCCAAAGAGCTTTAGAACAAGGCATAGTTTTCCCTGCTGGCTCCTTGGGCGGGGGACCCATCTCCAGCCGTATGGCCATTTTTGTGCCTAGCGCGGCGCCAAGTGGGAAAGGGTGGTGTCGAGGCTGAAGGCAGCAGGAAAGCCCGCAGCCCCCAGGTCTGTGGGGCTACGCAAGCGGTTCCCAAAGAGCTTTAGAACAAGGCATAGTTTTCCCTGCTGGCTCTTTGGGCGGGGGACCCATCTCCAGCCGTATGGCCATTTTTGTGCCTGGCGCGGCGCCAAGTGGGAAAGGGTGGTGTCGAGTCTGAAGGCAGCAGGAAAGCCTGCAGCCCCCAGGTCTGTGGGGCTACGCAAGTGGTTCCCAAAGAGCTTTAGAACAAGGCATAGTTTTCCCTGCTGGCTCTTTGGGCGGGGTACCCATCTCCAGCCGTATGGCCAATTTGTGCCTAGCGCGACGCCAAGTGTGAAAGGGTGGCTTTGAGGCTGAAGGCAGCAGCAAAGCCTGCAGCCCTAAGGTCTGTGGGGCTACGCAAGCGGTTCCCAAAGAGCTTTAGAACAAGGCATAGTTTTCCCTGCTGGCTCTTAGGGCATGGGACCCATCTCCAGCCATAGGCCATATTTCTGCCTGGCGCGATGCCAAGTGGGAAAGGGTGGTGTCGAGTCTGAAGGCAGCAGGAAAGCCTGCAGCCCCCAGGTCTGTGGGGCTACGCAAGCGGTTCCCAAAGAGCTTTAGAACAAGGCATAGTTTTCCCTGCTGGCTCTTTGGGCGGGGGACCCATCTCCAGCCGTATGGCCATTTTTGTGCCTGGCGCGGCGCCAAGTGGGAAAGGGTGGTGTCGAGGCTGAAGGCAGCAGCAAAGCCCGCAGCCCCCAGGTCTGTGGGGCTACGCAAGCGGTTCCCAAAGAGCTTTAGAACAAGGCATAGTTTTCCCTGCTGGCTCTTTGGGCGGGGGACCCATCTCCAGCCGTATGGCCATTTTTGTGCCTGGCGCGGTGCGTAGCGGGAAAGGGTGGTTTTGAGGCTGAAGGCAGCAGGAAAGCCTGCAGCCCCCAGGTCTGTGGGGCCAAGCAAGCGGTTCCCAAAGAGCTTTAGAACAAGGCATAGTTTTCCCTGGTGGCTCTTTGGGCGGGGGATCCATCTGCAGCCATAGGCTGTTTTTGTGCCTGATAGGGCGCCAAGTGGGAAAGGGTGGTGTCGAGGCTGAAGGCAGCAGCAAAGCCTGCAGCCCCCAGATCTGTGGGGCTATGCAAGAGGTTGCCAAAGAGCTTTAGAACAAGGCATAGTTTTCCCTGCTGGCTCTTTGGGCATGGGACCCATCTCCAGCCATAGGCCATTTTTGTGCCTGGCGCGGCGCCAAGTGGGAAAGGGTGGCTTTGAGGCTGAAGGCAGCAGGAAAGCCTGCAGCCCCCAGGTCTGTGGGGCTACGCAAGCGGTTCCCAAAGAGCTTTAGAACAAGGCATAGTTTTCCCTGCTGGCTCTTTGGGCGGGGGACCCATCTCCAGCCGTATGGCCATTTTTGTGCCTAGCGCGGCGCCAAGTGGGAAAGGGTGGTGTCGAGGCTGAAGGCAGCAGGAAAGCCCGCAGCCCCCAGGTCTGTGGGGCTACGCAAGCGGTTCCCAAAGAGCTTTAGAACAAGGCATAGTTTTCCCTGCTGGCTCTTTGGGCGGGGGACCCATCTCCAGCCGTATGGCCATTTTTGTGCCTGGCACGGCGCCAAGTGGGAAAGGGTGGTGTCGAGGCTGAAGGCAGCAGCAAAGCCCGCAGCCCCCAGGTCTGTAGGGCTACGCAAGCGGTTCCCAAAGAGCTTCAGAACAAGGCATAGTTTTCCCTGCTGGCTCTTTGGGCGGGGGACCCATCTCCAGCCGTATGGCCATTTTTGTGCCTGGCCCGGTGCCAAGTGGGAAAGGGTGGCTTTGAGGCTGAAGGCAGGAGCAAAGCCTGCAGCCCTAAGGTCTGTGTGGCTACGCAAGCGGTTCCTAAAGAGCTTTAGAACAAGGCATAGTTTTCCCTGCTGGCTCTTTGGGCATGGGACCCATCTCCAGCCATAGGCCATTTTTGTGCCTGGCGCGGTGCCAAGTGGGAAAGGGTGGTGTCGAGTCTGAAGGCAGCAGGAAAGCCTGCAGCCCCCAGGTCTGTGGGGCTACGCAAGCGGTTCCCAAAGAGCTTTAGAACAAGGCATAGTTTTCCCTGCTGGCTCTTTGGGCGGGGGACCCATCTACAGCCGTATGGCCATTTTTGTGCCTGGCGCGGCGCCAAGTGGGAAAGGGTGGTGTCGAGTCTGAAGGCAGCAGGAAAGCCTGCAGCCCCCAGGTCTGTGGGGCTACGCAAGTGGTTCCCAAAGAGCTTTAGAACAAGGCATAGTTTTCCCTGCTGGCTCTTTGGGCGGGGGACCCATCTCCAGCCGTATGGCCAATTTGTGCCTAGCGCGACGCCAAGTGGGAAAGGGTGGCTTTGAGGCTGAAGGCAGCAGCAAAGCCTGCAGCCCCCAGGTCTGTGGGGCTACGCAAGCGGTTCCCAAAGAGCTTTAGAACAATGCATAGTTTTCCTTGCTGGGTCTTTGGGCATGGGACCCATCTCCAGCCATAGGCCATTTTTGTGCCTGGCCCGGCGCGAAGCGGGAAAGGGTGGCTTTGAGGCTGAAGGCAGCAGCAAAGCCCACAGCCCCCAGGTCTGTGGGGCTACGCAAGCGGTTCCCAAAGAGCTTTAGAACAAGGCATAGTTTTCCCTGCTGGCTCTTTGGGCGGGGGAACCATCTCCAGCCGTATGGCCATTTTTGTGCCTGGCACGGCGCCAAGTGGGAAAGTGTGGTGTCGAGGCTGAAGGCAGCAGGAAAGCCCACAGCCCCCAGGTCTGTGGGGCTATGCAAGCGGTTCCCAAAGAGCTTTAGAACAAGGCATAGTTTTCCCTGGTGGCTCTTTGGGCATGGGACCCATCTCCACCCATAGGCCATTTTTCTGCCTGGCGCGACGCCAAGTGGGAAAGGGTGCTGTCGAGGCTGAAGGCAGCAGGAAAGCCTGCAGCCCCCAGGTCTGTGGGGCTACGCAAGCGGTTCCCAAAGAGCTTTAGAACAAGGCATAGTTTTCCCTGCTGGCTCTCTGGGCGGGGCACCCATCTGCAGCCATAGGCTGTTTTTGTGCCTGGCGCGGCGACAAGTGGGAAAGGGTGGTGTCGAGGCTGAAGGCAGCAGCAAAGCCCGCAGCCCCCAGGTCTGTGGGGCTACGCAAGCGGTTCCCAAAGAGCTTTAGAACAAGGCATAGTCTTCCCTGCTGGCTCTTTGGGCGGGGGACCCATCTCCAGCCGTATGGCAATTTTTTTGCCTGGCCCGGCGCCAAGTGGGAAAGGGCGGTTTTGAGGCTGAAGGCAGCAGCAAAGCCTGCAGGCCCCACGTATGTGGGGCCACGCAAGCGGTTCCCAAAGAGCTTTAGAACAAGGCATAGTTTTCCTTGCTGGGTCTTTGGGCATGGGACCGATCTCCAGCCATAGGCCATTTTTTTGCCTGATGGAGTGCCAAGTGGGAAAGGGTGGCTTTGAGGCTGAAGGCAGCAGGAAAGCCTGCAGCCCCCAGGTCTGTGGGGCTACGCAAGCGGTTCCCAAAGAGCTTTAGAACAAGGCATAGTTTTCCTTGCTGGCTCTTTGGGCATGGGACCCATCTCCAGCCATAGGCCATTTTTGTGCCTGATGCGGCGCCAAGTGGGAAAGGGTGGCTTTGAGGCTGAAGGCAGCAGGAAAGCCCGCAGCCCCCAGGTCTGTGCGGCTACGCAAGCGGTTCCCAAAGAGCTTTAGAACAAGGCAAAATTTTCCTTGCTGGCTCTCTGGGCGGGGGACCCATCTCCAGCCGTATGGCCATTTTTGTGCCTAGCGCGACGCCAAGTGGGAAAGGGTGGCTTTGAGGCTGAAGGCAGCAGTAAAGCCTGCAGCCCCCAGGTCTGTGGGGCTACGCAAGCGGTTCCCAAAGAGCTTTAGAACAAGGCATAGTTTTCCCTGCTGGGTCTTTGGGCATGGGACCCATCTCCACCCATAGGCCATTTTTGTGCCTGGCGCGACGCCAAGTGGGAAAGGGTGGCTTTGAGGCTGAAGGCAGCAGGAAAGCCCGCAGCCCCCAGGTCTGTGCGGCTACGCAAGCGGTTCCCAAAGAGCTTTAGAACAAGGCATAATTTTCCTTGCTGGCTCTCTGGGCGGGGGACCCATCTCCAGCCGTATGGCCATTTTTTTGCCTGGCGCGGCGCCAAGTGGGAAAGGGTGGTGTCGAGGCTGAAGGCAGCAGGAAAGCCCGCAGCCCCCAGGTCTGTGGGGCTACGCAAGCGGTTCCCAAAGAGCTTTAGAACAAGGCATAGTTTTCCCTGCTCGCTCTTTGGGCGGGGGACCCATCTCCAGCCGTATGGCCATTTTTGTGCCTGGCGCGGCGCCAAGTGGGAAAGGGTGGCTTTGAGGCTGAAGACAGCAGGAAAGCCCGCAGCCCCCAGGTCTGTGGGGCTACGCAAGCGGTTCCCAAAGAGCTTTAGAACAAGGCATAGTTTTCCCAGCTGGCTCTTTGGGCATGGGACCCATCTCCAGCCATAGGCCATTTTTGTGCCTGATAGGGCGCCAAGTGGGAAAGGGTGGCTTTGAGGCTGAAGGCAGCAGGAAAGCCTGCAGCCCCCAAGTCTGTGGGGCTACGCAAGCGGTTCCCAAAGAGCTTTAGAAGAAGGCATAGTTTTCCCTGCTGGCTCTTTGGACGGGGGACCCATTTCCAGCCGTATGGCCATTTTTGTGCCTGGCGCGGTGCGTAGTGGTAAAGGGTGGCTTTGAGGCTGAAGGCAGCAGGAAAGCCTGCAGCCCCCAGGTCTCTGGGGCTACGCAAGCAGTTCCCAAAGAGCTTTAGAACAAGGCATAATTTTCCCTGCTGTCTCTCTGGGCGGGGGACCCATCTCCAGCCATAGGCCGTTTTTGTGCCTGGCGCGGCGCCAAGTGGGAAAGGGTGCTGTCGAGGCTGAAGGCAGCAGCAAAGCCTGCAGCCCCCAGGTCTGTGGGGCTATGCAAGCGGTTCCCAAAGAGCTTTAGAACAAGGCATAGTTTTCCCTGCTGGCTCTTTGGGCGGGGGACCCATCTCCAGTCGTATGGCTATTTCTATGCCTAGCGCGGTGCGTAGTGGGAAAGGGTGGTTTTGAGGCTGAAGGCAGCAGGAAAGCCCGCAGCCCCCAGGTCTGTGGGACTACGCAAGCAGTTCCCAAAGAGCTTTAGAACAAGGCATAATTTTCCCTGCTGTCTCTTTGGGCGGGGGACCCATCTCCAGCCATAGGCCATTTTTGTGCCTGGCGCGGCGCCAAGTGGGAAAGGGTGGTGTGGAGGCTGAATGCAGCAGGAAAGCCCACAGCCCCCAGGTCTGTGGGGCTACGCAAGCGGTTCCCAAAGAGCTTTAGAACAAGGCATAGTTTTCCCTGCTGGCTCTTTGGGCGGGGGACCCATCTCCAGCCATAGGCCGTTTTTGTGCCTGGCGCGGCGCCAAGTGGGAAAGGGTGCTGTCGAGGCTGAAGTCAGCAGCAAAGCCTGCAACCCCCAGGTCTGTGGGGCTATGCAAGAGGTTGCCAAAGATCTTTAGAACAAGGCATAGTTTTCCTTGCTGGCTCTTAGGGCATGGGACCCATCTCCAGCCATAGGCCATTTTTGTGCCTGATGCAGCGCCAAGTGAGAAAGGGTGGCTTTGAGGCTGAAGGCAGCAGGAAAGCCCGCAGCCCCCAGGTCTGTGGGGCTACGCAAGCGGTTTCCAAAGAGCTTTAGAACAAGGCATAGTTTTCCCTGCTGGCTCTTTGGGCGGGGGACCCATCTCCAGCCGTATGGCCATTTTTGTGCCTGGCGCGGCACCAAGAGGGAAAGGGTGGATTCGAGGCTGAAGGCAGCAGCAAAGCCCGCAGCCCCCAGGTCTGTGGGGCTACGCAAGTGGTTCCCAAAGAGCTTTAGAACAAGGCATAGTTTTCCCTGCTGGCTCTTTGGGCGGGGGACCCATCTCCAGCCGTATGGCCATTTTTGAGCCTGGCGCGGCGCCAGGTGGGAAAGGGTGGCTTTGAGGCTGAAGGCAGGAGCAAAGCCTGCAGCCCCAAGGTCTGTGGGGCTACGCAAGCGGTTCCCAAAGAGCTTTAGAACAAGTCATAGTTTTCCCAGCTGGCTCTTAGGGCATGGGACCCATCTCCAGCCATAGGCCATTTTTGTGCCTGGCGCGACACCAAGTGGGAAAGGGTGCTGTCGAGGCTGAAGGCAGCAGGAAAGCCTGCAGCCCCCAGGTCTGTGGGGCTACGCAAGCGGTTCCCAAAGAGCTTTAGAACAAGGCATAGTTTTCCCTGCTGGCTCTTTGGGCGGGGGACCCATCTCCAGCCATAGGCCGTTTTTGTGCCTGGCGCGGCGCCAAGTGGGAAAGGGTGCTGTCGAGGCTGAAGTCAGCAGCAAAGCCTGCAGCCCCCAGGTCTGTGGGGCTATGCAAGAGGTTGCCTAAGATCTTTAGAACAAGGCATAGTTTTCCTTGCTGGGTCTTTGGGCATGGGACCCATCTCCAGCCATAGGCCATTTTTGTGCCTGATGCAGCGCCAAGTGGGAAAGGGTGGCTTTGAGGCTGAAGGCAGCAGGAAAGCATGCAGCCCCCAGGTCTGTGGGGCTATGGAAGCGGTTCCCAAAGAGCTTTAGAACAAGGCATAGTTTTCCCTGCTGGCTCCTTGGGCATGGGACCCATCTCCAGCCATAGGCCATTTTTGTGCCTGGCGCATTGCGAAGTGGGAAAGGGTGTCTTTGAGGCTGAAGGCAGCAGGAAAGCCCGCAGCCCCCACGTCTGTGGGGCCAAGCAAGCGGTTCCCAAAGAGCTTTAGAACAAGGCATAGTTTTCCCTGCTGGCTCTTTGGGCGGGGGACCCATATGCAGCCATATGGCCATTTTTATGCCTGGCGAAGCGCCAAGTGGGAAAGGGTTGTGTCGAGGCTGAAGGCAGCAGGAAAGCCTGCAGCCCCCAGGTCTGTGGGGCTACGCAAGCGGTTCCCAAAGAGCTTTAGAACAAGGCATAGTTTTCCCTGGTGGCTCTTTGGGCATGGGACCCATCTCCACCCATAGGCCATTTTTCTGCCTGGCGCGACGCCAAGTGGGAAAGGGTGCTGTCGAGGCTGAAGGCAGCAGGAAAGCCTGCAGCCCCCAGGTCTGTGGGGCTACGCAAGCGGTTCCCAAAGAGCTTTAGAACAAGGCATAGTTTTCCCTGCTGGCTCTCTGGGCGGGGCACCCATCTGCAGCCATAGGCTGTTTTTGTGCCTGGCGCGGCGACAAGTGGGAAAGGGTGGTGTCGAGGCTGAAGGCAGCAGCAAAGCCCGCAGCCCCCAGGTCTGTGGGGCTACGCAAGCGGTTCCCAAAGAGCTTTAGAACAAGGCATAGTCTTCCCTGCTGGCTCTTTGGGCGGGGGACCCATCTCCAGCCGTATGGCAATTTTTTTGCCTGGCCCGGCGCCAAGTGGGAAAGGGCGGTTTTGAGGCTGAAGGCAGCAGCAAAGCCTGCAGGCCCCACGTATGTGGGGCCACGCAAGCGGTTCCCAAAGAGCTTTAGAACAAGGCATAGTTTTCCTTGCTGGGTCTTTGGGCATGGGACCGATCTCCAGCCATAGGCCATTTTTTTGCCTGATGGAGTGCCAAGTGGGAAAGGGTGGCTTTGAGGCTGAAGGCAGCAGGAAAGCCTGCAGCCCCCAGGTCTGTGGGGCTACGCAAGCGGTTCCCAAAGAGCTTTAGAACAAGGCATAGTTTTCCTTGCTGGCTCTTTGGGCATGGGACCCATCTCCAGCCATAGGCCATTTTTGTGCCTGATGCGGCGCCAAGTGGGAAAGGGTGGCTTTGAGGCTGAAGGCAGCAGGAAAGCCCGCAGCCCCCAGGTCTGTGCGGCTACGCAAGCGGTTCCCAAAGAGCTTTAGAACAAGGCAAAATTTTCCTTGCTGGCTCTCTGGGCGGGGGACCCATCTCCAGCCGTATGGCCATTTTTGTGCCTAGCGCGACGCCAAGTGGGAAAGGGTGGCTTTGAGGCTGAAGGCAGCAGTAAAGCCTGCAGCCCCCAGGTCTGTGGGGCTACGCAAGCGGTTCCCAAAGAGCTTTAGAACAAGGCATAGTTTTCCCTGCTGGGTCTTTGGGCATGGGACCCATCTCCACCCATAGGCCATTTTTGTGCCTGGCGCGACGCCAAGTGGGAAAGGGTGGCTTTGAGGCTGAAGGCAGCAGGAAAGCCCGCAGCCCCCAGGTCTGTGCGGCTACGCAAGCGGTTCCCAAAGAGCTTTAGAACAAGGCATAATTTTCCTTGCTGGCTCTCTGGGCGGGGGACCCATCTCCAGCCGTATGGCCATTTTTTTGCCTGGCGCGGCGCCAAGTGGGAAAGGGTGGTGTCGAGGCTGAAGGCAGCAGGAAAGCCCGCAGCCCCCAGGTCTGTGGGGCTACGCAAGCGGTTCCCAAAGAGCTTTAGAACAAGGCATAGTTTTCCCTGCTGGCTCTTTGGGCGGGGGACCCATCTCCAGCCGTATGGCCATTTTTGTGCCTGGCGCGGCGCCAAGTGGGAAAGGGTGGCTTTGAGGCTGAAGACAGCAGGAAAGCCCGCAGCCCCCAGGTCTGTGGGGCTACGCAAGCGGTTCCCAAAGAGCTTTAGAACAAGGCATAGTTTTCCCAGCTGGCTCTTTGGGCATGGGACCCATCTCCAGCCATAGGCCATTTTTGTGCCTGATAGGGCGCCAAGTGGGAAAGGGTGGCTTTGAGGCTGAAGGCAGCAGGAAAGCCTGCAGCCCCCAAGTCTGTGGGGCTACGCAAGCGGTTCCCAAAGAGCTTTAGAAGAAGGCATAGTTTTCCCTGCTGGCTCTTTGGACGGGGGACCCATTTCCAGCCGTATGGCCATTTTTGTGCCTGGCGCGGTGCGTAGTGGTAAAGGGTGGCTTTGAGGCTGAAGGCAGCAGGAAAGCCTGCAGTCCCCAGGTCTCTGGGGCTACGCAAGCAGTTCCCAAAGAGCTTTAGAACAAGGCATAATTTTCCCTGCTGTCTCTCTGGGCGGGGGACCCATCTCCAGCCATAGGCCGTTTTTGTGCCTGGCGCGGCGCCAAGTGGGAAAGGGTGCTGTCGAGGCTGAAGGCAGCAGCAAAGCCTGCAGCCCCCAGGTCTGTGGGGCTATGCAAGCGGTTCCCAAAGAGCTTTAGAACAAGGCATAGTTTTCCCTGCTGGCTCTTTGGGCGGGGGACCCATCTCCAGTCGTATGGCTATTTCTATGCCTAGCGCGGTGCGTAGTGGGAAAGGGTGGTTTTGAGGCTGAAGGCAGCAGGAAAGCCCGCAGCCCCCAGGTCTGTGGGACTACGCAAGCAGTTCCCAAAGAGCTTTAGAACAAGGCATAATTTTCCCTGCTGTCTCTTTGGGCGGGGGACCCATCTCCAGCCATAGGCCATTTTTGTGCCTGGCGCGGCGCCAAGTGGGAAAGGGTGGTGTGGAGGCTGAATGCAGCAGGAAAGCCCACAGCCCCCAGGTCTGTGGGGCTACGCAAGCGGTTCCCAAAGAGCTTTAGAACAAGGCATAGTTTTCCCTGCTGGCTCTTTGGGCGGGGGACCCATCTCCAGCCATAGGCCGTTTTTGTGCCTGGCGCGGCGCCAAGTGGGAAAGGGTGCTGTCGAGGCTGAAGTCAGCAGCAAAGCCTGCAACCCCCAGGTCTGTGGGGCTATGCAAGAGGTTGCCAAAGATCTTTAGAACAAGGCATAGTTTTCCTTGCTGGCTCTTAGGGCATGGGACCCATCTCCAGCCATAGGCCATTTTTGTGCCTGATGCAGCGCCAAGTGAGAAAGGGTGGCTTTGAGGCTGAAGGCGGCAGGAAAGCCCGCAGCCCCCAGGTCTGTGGGGCTACGCAAGCGGTTTCCAAAGAGCTTTAGAACAAGGCATAGTTTTCCCTGCTGGCTCTTTGGGCGGGGGACCCATCTCCAGCCGTATGGCCATTTTTGTGCCTGGCGCGGCACCAAGAGGGAAAGGGTGGATTCGAGGCTGAAGGCAGCAGCAAAGCCCGCAGCCCCCAGGTCTGTGGGGCTACGCAAGTGGTTCCCAAAGAGCTTTAGAACAAGGCATAGTTTTCCCTGCTGGCTCTTTGGGCGGGGGACCCATCTCCAGCCGTATGGCCATTTTTGAGCCTGGCGCGGCGCCAGGTGGGAAAGGGTGGCTTTGAGGCTGAAGGCAGGAGCAAAGCCTGCAGCCCCAAGGTCTGTGGGGCTACGCAAGCGGTTCCCAAAGAGCTTTAGAACAAGTCATAGTTTTCCCAGCTGGCTCTTAGGGCATGGGACCCATCTCCAGCCATAGGCCATTTTTGTGCCTGGCGCGACACCAAGTGGGAAAGGGTGCTGTCGAGGCTGAAGGCAGCAGGAAAGCCTGCAGCCCCCAGGTCTGTGGGGCTACGCAAGCGGTTCCCAAAGAGCTTTAGAACAAGGCATAGTTTTCCCTGCTGGCTCTTTGGGCGGGGGACCCATCTCCAGCCATAGGCCGTTTTTGTGCCTGGCGCGGCGCCAAGTGGGAAAGGGTGCTGTCGAGGCTGAAGTCAGCAGCAAAGCCTGCAGCCCCCAGGTCTGTGGGGCTATGCAAGAGGTTGCCTAAGATCTTTAGAACAAGGCATAGTTTTCCTTGCTGGGTCTTTGGGCATGGGACCCATCTCCAGCCATAGGCCATTTTTGTGCCTGATGCAGCGCCAAGTGGGAAAGGGTGGCTTTGAGGCTGAAGGCAGCAGGAAAGCATGCAGCCCCCAGGTCTGTGGGGCTACGCAAGCGGTTCCCAAAGAGCTTTAGAACAAGGCATAGTTTTCCCTGCTGGCTCCTTGGGCATGGGACCCATCTCCAGCCATAGGCCATTTTTGTGCCTGGCGCATTGCGAAGTGGGAAAGGGTGTCTTTGAGGCTGAAGGCAGCAGGAAAGCCCGCAGCCCCCACGTCTGTGGGGCCAAGCAAGCGGTTCCCAAAGAGCTTTAGAACAAGGCATAGTTTTCCCTGCTGGCTCTTTGGGCGGGGGACCCATATGCAGCCATATGGCCATTTTTATGCCTGGCGAAGCGCCAAGTGGGAAAGGGTTGTGTCGAGGCTGAAGGCAGCAGGAAAGCCTGCAGCCCCCAGGTCTGTGGGGCTATGCAAGCGGTTCCAAAAGAGCTTTAGAACAAGGCATAGTTTTCCCTGCTGGCTCTTTGGGCGGGGGAGCCATCTCCAGCCGTATGGCCATTTTTGTGCCTGGCCCGGCGCCAAGCGGGAAAGGGTGGCTTTGAGGCTGAAGGCAGCAGGAGAGCCCGCAGCCCCCAGGTCTGTGGGGCTACGCAAGCGGTTCCCAAAGAGCTTTAGAACAAGGCATAGTTTTCCCTGCTGGCTCTTTGGGCGGGGGACCCATCTCCAGCCGTATGGCCATTTTTGTGCCTGGCGCGGTGCGTCGTGGGAAAGGGTGGTTTTGAGGCTGAAGGCAGCAGGAAAGCCTGCAGCCCCCAGGTCTGTGGGGCCAAGCAAGCGGTTCCCAAAGAGCTTTAGAACAAGGCATAGTTTTCCCTGATGGCTCTTTGGGCATGGGACCCATCTCCAGCCATAGGCCATTTTTGTGCCTCATAGGGCGCCAAGTGGGAAAGGGTGGCTTTGAGGCTGAAAGCAGCAGGAAAGTCTGCAGCCCCCAAGTCTCTTAGGCTATGCAAGCGGTTCCCAAAGAGCTTTAGAACAAGGCATAGTTTCCGCTGCTTGTTCTTTGGGCGGGGGACCCATCTCCAGCCATAGGCCATTTTTGTGCCTGGCGCGGCGCCAAGTGGGAAAGGGTGGTGTCGAGCCTGAAGGCAGCAGGAAAGCCTGCAGCCCCCAGGTCTGTGGGGCTACGCAAGCGGTTCCCAAAGAGCTTTAGAACAAGGCATAGTTTTCCCTGCTGGCTCTTTGGGCGGGGGACCCATCTCCAGCCGTATGGCCATTTTTGTGCCTGGCGCGGCGCCAAGTGGGAAGGGTGTTGTCGAACATGAAGGCAGAAGGAAAGCCCACAGCCCCCAGGTGTGTGCGGCTACGCAAGCGGTTCCCAAAGAGCTTTAGAACAAGGCATAGTTTTCCCTGCTTGTTCTTTGGTCGGGGGACCCATCTCCAGCCATAGGCCATTTTTTTTTTCCTGGCGCGACGCCAAGTGGGAAAGGGTGGCTTTGAGGCTGAAGGCAGCAGCAAAGCCTGCAGCCCCCAGGTCTGTGGGGCTACGCAAGCGGTTCCCAAAGAGCTTTAGAACAAGGCATAGTTTTCCCTGGTGGCTCTTTGGGCGGGGGATCCATCTGCAGCCATAGGCTGTTTTTGTGCCTGATAGGGCGCCAAGTGGGAAAGGGTGGTGTCGAGGCTGAAGGCAGCAGCAAAGCCTGCAGCCCCCAGGTCTGTGGGGCTATGCAAGAGGTTGCCAAAGAGCTTTAGAACAAGGCATAGTTTTCCCTGCTGGCTCTTTGGGCATGGGACCCATCTCCAGCCATAGGCCATTTTTGTGCCTGGCGCGGCGCCAAGTGCGAAAGGGTGGCTTTGAGGCTGAAGGCAGCAGGAAAGCCTGCAGCCCCCAGGTCTGTGGGGCTACGCAAGCGGTTCCCAAAGAGCTTTAGAACAAGGCATAGTTTTCCCTGCTGGCTCTTTGGGCGGGGGACCCATCTCCAGCCGTATGGCCATTTTTGTGCCTAGCGCGGCGCCAAGTGGGAAAGGGTGGTGTCGAGGCTGAAGGCAGCAGGAAAGCCCGCAGCCCCCAGGTCTGTGGGGCTACGCAAGCGGTTCCCAAAGAGCTTTAGAACAAGGCATAGTTTTCCCTGCTGGCTCTTTGGGCGGGGGACCCATCTCCAGCCGTATGGCCATTTTTGTGCCTGGCACGGCGCCAAGTGGGAAAGGGTGGTGTCGAGGCTGAAGGCAGCAGCAAAGCCCGCAGCCCCCAGGTCTGTAGGGCTACGCAAGCGGTTCCCAAAGAGCTTCAGAACAAGGCATAGTTTTCCCTGCTGGCTCTTTGGGCGGGGGACCCATCTCCAGCCGTATGGCCATTTTTGTGCCTGGCCCGGTGCCAAGTGGGAAAGGGTGGCTTTGAGGCTGAAGGCAGGAGCAAAGCCTGCAGCCCTAAGGTCTGTGTGGCTACGCAAGCGGTTCCCAAAGAGCTTCAGAACAAGGCATAGTTTTCCCTGCTGGCTCTTTGGGCATGGGACCCATCTCCAGCCATAGGCCATTTTTGTGCCTGGCGCGGTGCCAAGTGGGAAAGGGTGGTGTCGAGTCTGAAGGCAGCAGGAAAGCCTGCAGCCCCCAGGTCTGTGGGGCTACGCAAGCGGTTCCCAAAGAGCTTTAGAACAAGGCATAGTTTTCCCTGCTGGCTCTTTGGGCGGGGGACCCATCTACAGCCGTATGGCCATTTTTGTGCCTGGCGCGGCGCCAAGTGGGAAAGGGTGGTGTCGAGTCTGAAGGCAGCAGGAAAGCCTGCAGCCCCCAGGTCTGTGGGGCTACGCAAGTGGTTCCCAAAGAGCTTTAGAACAAGGCATAGTTTTCCCTGCTGGCTCTTTGGGCGGGGGACCCATCTCCAGCCGTATGGCCAATTTGTGCCTAGCGCGACGCCAAGTGGGAAAGGGTGGCTTTGAGGCTGAAGGCAGCAGCAAAGCCTGCAGCCCCCAGGTCTGTGGGGCTACGCAAGCGGTTCCCAAACAGCTTTAGAACAATGCATAGTTTTCCTTGCTGGGTCTTTGGGCATGGGACCCATCTCCAGCCATAGGCCATTTTTGTGCCTGGCCCGGCGCGAAGCGGGAAAGGGTGGCTTTGAGGCTGAAGGCAGCAGCAAAGCCCACAGCCCCCAGGTCTGTGGGGCTACGCAAGCGGTTCCCAAAGAGCTTTAGAACAAGGCATAGTTTTCCCTGCTGGCTCTTTGGGCGGGGGACCCATCTCCAGACGTATGGCCATTTTTGTGCCTGGCACGGCGCCAAGTGGGAAAGGGTGGTGTCGAGGCTGAAGGCAGCAGGAAAGCCCACAGCCCCCAGGTCTGTGGGGCTATGCAAGCGGTTCCCAAAGAGCTTTAGAACAAGGCATAGTTTTCCCTGGTGGCTCTTTGGGCATGGGACCCATCTCCACCCATAGGCCATTTTTCTGCCTGGCGCGACGCCAAGTGGGAAAGGGTGCTGTCGAGGCTGAAGGCAGCAGGAAAGCCTGCAGCCCCCAGGTCTGTGGGGCTACGCAAGCGGTTCCCAAAGAGCTTTAGAACAAGGCATAGTTTTCCCTGCTGGCTCTCTGGGCGGGGCACCCATCTGCAGCCATAGGCTGTTTTTGTGCCTGGCGCGGCGACAAGTGGGAAAGGGTGGTGTCGAGGCTGAAGGCAGCAGCAAAGCCCGCAGCCCCCAGGTCTGTGGGGCTACGCAAGCGGTTCCCAAAGAGCTTTAGAACAAGGCATAGTCTTCCCTGCTGGCTCTTTGGGCGGGGGACCCATCTCCAGCCGTATGGCAATTTTTGTGCCTGGCCCGGCGCCAAGTGGGAAAGGGCGGTTTTGAGGCTGAAGGCAGCAGGAAAGCCTGCAGGCCCCACGTCTGTGGGGCTACGCAAGCGGTTCCCAAAGAGCTTTAGAACAAGGCATAGTTTTCCTTGCTGGGCCTTTGGGCATGGGACCCATCTCCAGCCGTATGGCCATTTTTGTGCCTGGCGCGACGCCAAGTGGGAAAGGGTGGCTTTGAGGCTGAAGGCAGCAGGAAAGCCCGCAGCGCCAAGTCTGTGCGGCTACGCAAGCGGTTCCCAAAGAGCTTTAGAACAAGGCATAATATTCCTTGCTGGCTCTCTGGGCGGGGGACCCATCTCCAGCCGTATGGCCATTTTTGTGCCTGGCCCGGCGCGAAGCGGGAAAGGGTGGCTTTGAGGCTGAAGGCAGCAGCAAAGCCCACACCCCCAGGTCTGTGGGGCTACGCAAGCGGTTCCCAAAGAGCTTTAGAAAAAGGCATAGTTTTCCCTGCTGGCTCTTTGGGCGGGGGACCCATCTCCAGCCGTATGGCCATTTTTGTGCTTGGCGCGGCGCCAAGTGGGAAAGGGTGGTGTCGAGGCTGAAGGCAGCAGGAAAGCCCACAGCCCCCAGGTCTGTGGGGCTACGCAAGCGGTTCCCAAAGAGCTTTAGAACAAGGCATAGTTTTCCCTGCTAGCTCTTTGGGCGGGGGACCCATCTCCAGCCGTATGGCCATTTTTGTGCCTGGCGCGGTGCATAGTGGGAAAGGGTGGTTTTGAGGCTGAAGGCAGCAGGAAAGCCTGCAGCCCCCAGGTCTGTGGGGCCAAGCAAGCGGTTCCCAAAGAGCTTTAGAACAAGGCATAGTTTTCCCTGATGGCTCTTTGGCCATGGGACCCATCTCCAGCCATAGGCCATTTTTGTGCCTGATAGGGCGCCAAGTGGGAAAGGGTGGCTTTGAGGCTGAAGGCAGCAGGAAAGCCTGCAGCCCCCAGGTCTGTGGGGCTACGCAAGCGGTTCCCAAAGAGCTTTAGAACAAGGCATAGTTTTCCCTGCTGGCTCTTTGGACGGGGGACCCATTTCCAGCCGTATGGCCATTTTTGTGCCTGGCGCGGCGCCAAGTGGGAAAGGGTGGCTTTGAGGCTGAAGGCAGCAGGAAAGCCTGCAGCCCCCAGGTCTCTGGGGCTACGCAAGCAGTTCCCAAAGAGCTTTAGAACAAGGCATAATTTTCCCTGCTGGCTCTCTGGGCGGGGGACCCATCTCCAGCCATAGGCCGTTTTTGTGCCTGGCGCGGCGCCAAGTGGGAAAGGGTGCTGTCGAGGCTGAAGGCAGCAGCAAAGCCTGCAGCCCCCAGGTCTGTGGGGCTATGCAAGCGGTTCCCAAAGAGCTTTAGAACAAGGCATAGTTTTCCCTGCTGGCTCTTTGGGCGGGGGACCCATCTCCAGTCGTATGGCTATTTCTATGCCTAGCGCGGTGCGTAGTGGGAAAGGGTGGTTTTGAGGCTGAAGGCAGCAGGAAAGCCCGCAGCCCCCAGGTCTGTGGGACTACGCAAGCAGTTCCCAAAGAGCTTTAGAACAAGGCATAATTTTCCCTGCTGTCTCTTTGGGCGGGGGACCCATCTCCAGCCATAGGCCATTTTTGTGCCTGGCGCGGCGCCAAGTGGGAAAGGGTGGTGTGGAGGCTGAATGCAGCAGGAAAGCCTGCAGCCCCCAGGTCTGTGGGGCTACGCAAGCGGTTCCCAAAGAGCTTTAGAACAAGGCATAGTTTTCCCTGCTGGCTCTTTGAGCGTGGGACCCATCTCCAGCCATAGGCCATTTTTGTGCCTGATGCGGCGCCAAGTGGGAAAGGGTGGCTTTGAGGCTGAAGACAGCAGGAAAGCCTGCAGCCCCCAGGTCTGTGGGGCTACGCAAGCGGTTCCCAAAGAGCTTTAGAACAAGGCATAATTTTCCCTGCTGTCTCTTTGGGCGGGGGACCCATCTCCAGCCGTATGGCCATTTTTGTGCCTGGCGCGGTGCGTAGTGGGAAAGGGTGGCTTCGAGGCTGAAGGCAGCAGCAAAGCCCGCAGCCCCCAGGTCTGTGGGGCTACGCAAGTGGTTCCCAAAGAGCTTTAGAACAAGGCATAGTTTTCCCTGCTGGCTCTTTGGGCGGGGGACCCATCTCCAGCCGTATGGCCATTTTTGTGCCTGGCGCGGCGCCAGGTGGGAAAGGGTGGCTTTGAGGGTGAAGGCAGGAGCAAAGCCTGCAGCCCCAAGGTCTGTGGGGCTACGCAAGCGGTTCCCAAAGAGCTTTAGAACAAGTCATAGTTTTCCCAGCTGGCTCTTAGGGCATGGGACCCATCTCCAGCCATAGGCCATTTTTGTGCCTGGCGCGACGCCAAGTGGGAAAGGGTGCTGTCGAGGCTGAAGGCAGCAGGAAAGCCTGCAGCCCCCAGGTCTGTGCAGCTACGCAAGCGGTTTCCAAAGAGCTTTAGAACAAGGCATAGTTTTCCCTGCTGGCTCTTTGGGCGGGGGACCCATCTCCAGCCATAGGCCGTTTTTGTGCCTGGCGCGGCGCCAAGTGGGAAAGGGTGCTGTCGAGGCTGAAGTCAGCAGCAAAGCCTGCAGCCCTCAGGTCTGTGGGGCTATGCAAGAGGTTGCCAAAGATCTTTAGAACAAGGCATAGTTTTCCTTGCTGGGTCTTTGGGCGTGGGACCCATCTCCAGCCATTTGCCATTTTTGTGCCTGATGCAGCGCCAAGTGGGAAAGGGTGGCTTTGAGGCTGAAGGCAGCAGGAAAGCCTGCAGCCCCCAGGTCTGTGGGGCTATGGAAGCGGTTCCCAAAGAGCTTTAGAACAAGGCATAGTTTTCCCTGCTGGCTCCTTGGGCTGGAGACCCATCTCCAGCCATAGGCCATTTTTATGCCTGGCGAAGCGCCAAGTGGGAAAGGGTGGTGTCGAGGCTGAAGGCAGCAGGAAAGCCTGCAGCCCCCAGGTCTGTGGGGCTACGCAAGCGGTTCCCAAAGAGCTTTAGAACAAGGCATAGTTTTCCCTGCTGGCTCTTTGGGCGGGGGACCCATCTCCAGCCGTATGGCCATTTTTGTGCCTGGCGCGGTGCGTCGTGGGAAAGGGTGCCTTTGAGGCTGAAGGCAGCAGGAAAGCCTGCAGCCCCCAGGTCTGTGGGGCCAAGCAAGCGGTTCCCAAAGAGCTTTAGAACAAGGCATAGTTTTCCCTGATGGCTCTTTGGGCATGGGACCCATCTCCAGCCATAGGCCATTTTTGTGCCTGATAGGGCGCCAAGTGGGAAAGGGTGGTTTTGACGCTGAAGGCAGCAGGAAAGCCCGCAGCCCCCAGGTCTGTGCGGCTACGCAAGCGGTTCCCAAAGAGCTTTAGAAGAAGGCATAGTTTTCCCTGCTGGCTCTTTGGACGGGGGACCCATTTCCAGCCGTATGGCCATTTTTGTGCCTGGCGCGGCGCCAAGTGGGAAAGGGTGGCTTTGAGGCTGAAGGCAGCAGGAAAGCCTGCAGCCCCCAGGTCTGTGGGGCTACGCAAGCGGTTCCCAAAGAGCTTTAGAACAAGGCATAATTTTCCCTGCTGGCTCTCTGGGCGGGGGACCCATCTCCAGCCATAGGCCGTTTTTGTGCCTGGCGCGGCGCCAAGTGGGAAAGGGTGGCTTTGAGGCTGAAGGCAGCAGCAAAGCCTGCAGCCCCCAGGTCTGTGGGGCTATGCAAGCGGTTCCCAAAGAGCTTTAGAACAAGGCATAGTTTTCCCTGCTGGCTCTTTGGGCGGGGGACCCATCTCCAGTCGTATGGCTATTTCTATGCCTAGCGCGGTGCGTAGTGGGAAAGGGTGGTTTTGAGGCTGAAGGCAGCAGGAAAGCCCGCAGCCCCCAGGTCTGTGGGGCTACGCAAGCAGTTCCCAAAGAGCTTTAGAACAAGGCATAATTTTCCCTGCTGTCTCTTTGGGCGGGGGACCCATCTCCAGCCATAGGCCATTTTTGTGCCTGGCGCGGCGCCAAGTGGGAAAGGGTGGTGTCGAGGCTGAAGGCAGCAGGAGAGCCCGCAGCCCCCAGGTCTGTGGGGCTACGCAAGCGGTTCCCAAAGAGCTTTAGAACAAGGCATAGTTTTCCCTGCTGGCTCTTTGAGCATGGGACCCATCTCCAGCCATAGGCCATTTTTGTGCCTGATGCGGCGCCAAGTGGGAAAGGGTGGCTTTGAGGCTGAAGACAGCAGGAAAGCCTGCAGCCCCCAGGTCTGTGGGGCTACGCAAGCGGTTCCCAAAGAGCTTTAGAACAAGGCATAGTTTTCCCTGCTGGCTCTTTGGGCGGGGGACCCATCTCCAGCCGTATGGCCATTTTTGTGCCTAGCGCGGTGCGTAGTGGGAAAGGGTGGCTTCGAGGCTGAAGGCAGCAGCAAAGCCCGCAGCCCCCAGGTCTGTGGGGCTACGCAAGTGGTTCCCAAAGAGCTTTAGAACAAGGCATAGTTTTCCCTGCTGGCTCCTTGGGCTGGAGACCCATCTCCAGCCATAGGCCATTTTTATGCCTGGCGAAGCGCCAAGTGGGAAAGGGTGGTGTCGAGGCTGAAGGCAGCAGGAAAGCCTGCAGCCCCCAGGTCTGTGGGGCTACGCAAGCGGTTCCCAAAGAGCTTTAGAACAAGGCATAGTTTTCCCTGCTGGCTCTTTGGGCGGGGGACCCATCTTCAGCCGTATGGCCATTTTTGTGCCTGGCGCGGTGCGTCGTGGGAAAGGGTGGTTTTGAGGCTGAAGGCAGCAGCAAAGCCTGCAGCCCCCAGGTCTGTGGGGCCAAGCAAGCGGTTCCCAAAGAGCTTTAGAACAAGGCATAGTTTTCCCTGATGGCTCTTTGGGCATGGGACCCATCTCCAGCCATAGGCCATTTTTGTGCCTGATAGGGCGCCAAGTGGGAAAGGGTGGTTTTGACGCTGAAGGCAGCAGGAAAGCCCGCAGCCCCCAGGTCTGTGCGGCTACGCAAGCGGTTCCCAAAGAGCTTTAGAACAAGGCATAGTTTTCCCTGCTGGCTCTTTGGGCGGGGGACCCATCTCCAGCCGTATGGCCATTTTTGTGCCTGGCCCGGCGCCAAGTGGGAAAGGGTGGTTTTGAGGCTGAAGGCAGCAGCAAAGCCTGCAGCCCCCAGGTCTGTGGGGCCAAGCAAGCGGTTCCCAAAGAGCTTTAGAACAAGGCATAGTTTTCCCTGCTGGCTCTTTGGGCATGGGACCCATCTCCAGCCATAGGCCATTTTCGTGCCTGGCGCGACGCCAAGTGTGAAAGGGTGCTGTCGAGGCTGAAGGCAGCAGGAAAGCCTGCAGCCCCCAGGTCTGTGCAGCTACGCAAGCGGTTCCCAAAGAGCTTTAGAACAAGGCATAGTTTTCCCTGCTGGCTCTTTGGGCGGGGGACCCATCTCCAGCCATAGGCCATTTTTGTGCCTGATGCGGCGCCAAGTGGGAAAGGCTGTTGTCGAGGCTGAAGGCAGCAGGAAAGCCCGCAGCCCCCAGGTCTGTGGGGCTACGCAAGCGGTTCCCAAAGAGCTTTAGAACAAGGCATAGTTTTACCTGCTGGCTCTTTTGGCAGGGGACCCATCTCCAGTCGTATGGCCATTTTTGTGCCTGGCGCGGCGCCACGTCGGAAAGGGTGATTTTGAGGCTGAAGGCGTCACGAAAGCCTGCCGTCCGAGGGTTTCTTAATGACTTTTCTTAATGATGTCTCCACAGTGTGAAGTTTTGCAGGATTTGAAAAAGTAATAGACACAGTGAAATTGAGTCTATTGGAAACTTCCATACTTTTCCCTCCCTCTAAAATCTCTGGTGTCCTGTAGTATCCACTGCCTGCAACTGCTGTTGCAGGAGCAGACAGATTGGTATCAAATTTAGAAAAAAAGGGACATCATTAAGAGGATTCACTCGCCTTATTTTTCACCGGTGTGGCCAGTAAAGAAACCAAAAAGGCAATGGCGTTTCACAGTAGATTACGGAAAATTAAACGCCAACACTGCACCTCTGACCGCTGCTGTTCCGAATATCGCGGAAATTGTGACAATGATAAAAGGAGCTGCCCATCCTTGCAGGGTTGCCTTAGATTTTAAAGACATATTTTTTTATGATTCTCCTCCTTGAGCAGGACAAAGCGCAGTTTGCATTCACATGGAAAGGAGTGCAATATACCTTTAACCGCTTTCCACAAGGATACAAACATTCCCCCACTATTGCCCATAATGCTTTGGCTAAAGTGCTATCAGAGATTCCTGTTTCACAGGGATGTACAGTATACCAATATATTATTGATGACATCTTAATAGGGGAGAGAACCAAGAAAGTGTACAAGACATGATGGAAAACATCCGAAAAACATTATCAGATTTCGGATTGGAAATTCCCGACTCAAAGTGTCAGGGACCCGCACAGGAAGTTAAATTCCTGGGGGTCTGGTGGATTAAGGGAGCTGCTTCTGTCCCTCAGGATACCCTGAAAAAATAGAACATGGACAGAATCCTTCCAGCACGAAGGAGTTACAGCAAGTCCTGGGAACTTTAAGTTATTAGCGTAAACACATCCCTGGCTTTTCCATCATTGCTCGCCCCCTTTATTGTTTGCTCAAAAAAGGTAAATCCTGGGAGTCGACTGAACAACACACTAATGCACTAGAATTGCTAATAAAAGAGCTAAGGTTATTCCAACAACTTGGCCCCATACATCCAACTGACCCTGTCCATGTAGAATGGGGGCTCAGTGAACATGGTTCCCATTGTAATTTATGCCAGAAGGGACCAGCAGGACCGGAGAGACCATTAGAATTTAGCTCTCACGCCTTTAATGATACTGAGAGCAGCTATTCAGACCTGGAGAAGGGTTTACTGTCCCTGGTGCGAGCATTGCAACGAGCAGAGCAGATAAGGAGAGAACAGAGCGTGATTGTTCGGGGCCCTTTTCGCCTCCCAGATGTGGTCCTTAAAGGGACACCACCACCAGCTGGCATTGCCCAGAAACCCACAGTTCGAAAGTGGCATGCTTATTTAGAAGGCATTAATGATATCATGCCAGTCTCTGAAGGTAGTATCAAAGTATCCATGCTCCAGAAGGATAGAGATGGTGCCCTATTGTTCCAATCCCCACCAAACAGACCATCTCCAATCCAAGAAGCACCTCCTCTGAAAGCAGGCAGTGATCTTACAGGAGTGTGGTTTACTGGTGTGTCATCTCACCGTGAGAACAGCAAGTGGAAATACAAGGCCGTAGCACTGGAAGTAGCAACGGGGGAAAGAGCAATTGAAACAGGAGAAGGTAGGGCACAAGTAGGGGAACTCAGAGCCGTCCTACTAGCTGCACAACATGGAGCTACTTACATTTACACTGACTCATATGCTGTTTTTAAAGGAGCCACTGAATGGCTAGGACACTGGGCAGCCAATGATTGGCAGGTGAATAGAGTCCCGATCTGGGAGACAGACAGTTGGAAGCAACTGTTGGAAATAGGAGGACAGAGACCATTGCACATTGCTTGGGTAAAAGGCCACGATCGTTCAAACTCGATCACTGCTCAGTTCAACCAACAGGTAGATAGCCTCACGCGGCTACAACAAATTGACACTGTAGATGATGGTCGGGAATGGTTACATATTAAGCCTGGCCATACAGGCCGTGCTGATCTGTATCAGGAAGGTCTAGCCCGGGGGTGGCCTGTGTCGGTTAAGCTGTGCGAACAAGTAGTAACTGCCTGGTCACAATGTCGCCTACGACTCAGCAAAGATCATCCGAGTAAGGCGCCTCCCTTACACATGCGGGACAAGAAAATGTTGTGGCATTCATGGCAGATTGATTATATTGGGCCCTTGAGATCATCAGGTGGGAAAAGATATGTCCTAGTCGGAGTGGAGATTATCTCCAGCCTCAGTATGGCCACTGGCTTCAAATCAGCTGCTGGGGACAACACAGTGAAAGGCCTAAAAGGGTGGTTCAGCACACTTCCCCTTCCCGAGGAAATCCAAAGTGATAACGGTTCACACTTTACCGCTACAGTGGTACAAGATTGGGCCAAAGAAGAAGGGATTCGATGGGTATTTCATACTCCCTATTATCCTCAGGCTAATGGCATTGTTGAATGCACCAACGGATTGGTTAAGCGTTTTGCAAAAACTCATAAATCATAAGGGAAGGTGAAGAAGGCACCTTGCCCACCGAAATTCGAAAAGTAATATGGGATAACGCAATTGAGTTTGAGAGAAAATTTCAATCCTGGTGGTATCTGGTTAATTTCACCTACGATCCCACTGAGAGCAAAGCCACAGCTTTTGTCTTAACGATACGCAATGCCTCAGTATCCACCATATACCCAATCATCGCACTGGGGTTGAATCACCAAGGAGCTCTACTCTATCCAACACAGCACAGAGGTTGGGCACGACAAAATGAGACTAAATGGCAAACTGCTGATGTTGACGCATGCGTTTCACGAGACCAACAAGGATTCATTTGTGAGAGTAATACTCTCAAAGCACAAGACCTTTGTCTTGACACCAACCAGAATGCTTGTCACTTTGAGACACATCCCGATGAAACCCCAGAGACTGTGCTTGACTATATTGGGAAAGGGTGCGTTAGCATGAGGTCTCCCTGTAGTCTTGTATTATAGACGAGAAAGGCTTGAGACCATGGCCACTCTGGGTCTCTTTGACTACAAACAACAGGGAATAAAAAGGTGAAACTGAATAGCATCAATTCCATCTGCCAATTCGTCATTTTAGAATTTGGGCCTCCAAATAGCCATACATCATAAAAGTAGTATTATTGCCAGGTTCAATGTCAGGATTCCCTGGAGACATTCAAGGGTAGCGTAGGCCAATCCGTCTGTACAGCTCATCCAAGGTTCCTGTAAGACATAAAGGAAAAGAAAATCTGCTCGGTCTTATTCGACCGACGGGGTTAAAAAGAAGGTGCGGTCCACCGGGTGCTGATCCGGTGTATCTTCCCTGAACAATCCTTGGCTTCCCATGCATAGGGATTTTTGGGAGTAGCTAGCACCATTGGCACCGTCCCATTTTGAGGCATTTTCACTAGCACAGGTAGTCCAGGGTGAAATCTTCCGGGGTATTTTCCCGGTTCATTGGCAGCCTTTGGCGAGATAATATTGGCAGGTACACAGAAAGCTTTCATTTTAGGACAGCCGTCTCCACTCCATTTGTTATTTAGTTGATAGATGGCATCATCCAATCGCAAATGCCAACCAGGTTCATGACTTTTTGCAAAACGCTTAACCAATCTATTGGTGCGTTCAACAATGCCATTAGCCTGGGGATAATAGGGAGTATGAAATACCCATCGAATCCCTTCTTCCTTGGCCCAATCTTGTACCACCGAAGCCGTAAAGTGTGAAACGTTATCACTCTGGATTTCGTCGGGAAGGGGAAGTGTGCTGAACCACCCTGTTAGGCCTTTCACTGTGTTGTCCCTGGTAGCTGGTTTGAAACTGCTGGCCATACTGAGGCTGGAGATAATCTCCACTCCTACCAGGACATATCTTTTCCCACCTGATGATCTCAAGGGCCCAATATAATCAAGCTGCCATGAATGCCACAACGCTTTCTTGTCCCGCATGTGTAAGGGAGGCGCCTTACTCGGATGATCTTTGCTGAGTCGTAGGCGACATTGTGAACAGGCAGTTACTATTTGTTCGCACAGCTTAACTGACACAAGCCACCCACCTTCCCGATACAGGTCAGGACGGCCTGTGCGGCCACGTTTAACATGTAACGATTCAAGTAAGCGTTCCCATTCCCGACCATCATCTACAATGTCAATTTGTTGTAGCCGCGTGAGGCCATCTACCTGTTGGTTGAACTGAGCAGTGATCGAGTTTGAACGATCGTGGCCTTTTACCCAAGCAATGTGCAATGGTCTCTGTCCTCCTATTTCCAACAGTTGCTTCCAATTATCTGTCTCCCAAACTGGGACTCTATTCACCTGCCAATCGTTGGCTGCCCAGTGTCCTAGCCATTCAGTGGCTCCTTTAAGAACAGCATATGACTCAGCGTAAAAGGAGGTGGCTCCATGTTGTGCAGCTAGTAGGACAGCTCTGAGTTCCCCTACCCTCCCCTATTTCAATTGCTCTTTCTCCCGTTGTTACTTCCAGTGCTACGGCCTTATATTTGCACTTATTTTTTTAACGGTGAGATGACGCACCAGTAAACCACACTCCTCTAAGATCACTGCTGTCCCTCAAAGGAGGTGCTTCTTGGATCGGAGATGGTCTGTTTGGTGGGGATTGGAACAATAGGGCACCATCTATATCCTTTGGTATCCTTGTGAAGTAGCCTTGGATACTTTAACACTGCCTTCAGAGACTGGCTTGATTTCATTAATGCCTTCTAAATAAGCATACCACTTTCGAACTGTAGGTCTCTGGGCAATGCCAGCTGGTGGTGGTGTCCCTTTAAGGACCACATCTGGGAGGCGAAAAGGTCCCAGGAAAGATCACACTCTGTTCTCTTCTTATCTGCTCTGCTCGTTGCAACGCTCGCACCAGGGACAGTAAACCCTTCTCCAGGTCTGAATAGCTGCATTCAGTATCATTGAAGGAGTGTGAGCAAAATTCTAATGGTCTCTCCGGTCCTGCTGGTCCCTTCTGCCATAAATTACAACGGGAACCATGTTCACTGAGCCCCCATTCTACATGGACAGGGTCAGTTGGATGTATGGGGCCAAGTTGTTGGAATAACCTTAGCTCCTTTATTAGTAATTGCAGAGCATTAGTGTGTTGTTCAGTCCACACCCAGGATTTACCCTTTTTTGGCAAGCTATGAAGGGGCGAGCAATGATGGAAAAGCCAGGGATGTGTTTACGCCAATAACTTAAAGTTCCCAGGACCTGCTGTAACTCCTTCGTGCTGGAAGGATTCTGTCCATGTTCTATTTTTTCAGGGTATCCTGAGGGACAGAAGCAGCTCCCTTAATCCACCAGACCCCCAGGAATTTAACTTCCTGTGCGGGTCCCTGACACTTTGAGTCGGGTCTACGTGAGGCACCCACTAACACTTCTGCCCTAGTCATTCGCTGCTCTCCCGGCAACCAGAGGTTAATTTTTGCAGTGGGGCATGTTTTTACCACACCATCAATTCCTGTGAAGTTGACTCTGCGTCGGGTGGGATTTATACCTAGAAGTTGTGCTGTTTCGTTAGTGATTGCAGACATTTGGGCTCCGGTATCAATAATAAAATTTACCAATATCTTCCGGGGTCCAACAGGAATGACAATAACGGGTTCGGAGTCTTTATGAGAGCGCCATTGGATTGCTAGTACCTGCCCGACAGGGTTGCTCAGTGCCCTCCCCGGGGATAGGAGTGTTGTGGCTGGGACTCTGTCAAATCAATCAAGTTATGTTCCGGTGCAGAAGGCACAGTTTTCTCACGGCTTGGGGATTCTCTGGTTAGACTTTTCTCCCCAGCCGCATTATTCTTTCTAGGTAGAGATTGGACTAGCGTACGGAGATCTCCCGTAGGGTCACCGTGCAAGAATTGTCGGGGCACCCCTAATTGTAGGGCTTTACGCCACAACTCATTCCGGTCCTTATCTGGCTTAAACCTTCCCTCTGATTTAGGGTTTTGAGTGTGAGTTTGGACTTGGCGAACCTTTCGCGGGTGTTCGGAGGATTTCTCACTAGTTTGGCTGGCCCAGCCCATTCGGCGCCCATATTGATCTATTTCCTGTACATTCCAGGTGGGCATGTAGTGACGACGGCCCCGCCCATGAGCACCCCGAGCATCCCGTATACGATCTTGAGTGCGAACAAGGAACGGTTTCAGGCAACCGGGAAGACCACGGATGAGAGGGGCTAATCGATCGGGGTCGATAGGGGCTGACATTGGGGATTTCCGAAATTCCTCTCTGTCATACATGGCTTGCAGACAAGCTGCTTTCCGTACAGCCGCAAACAGATCAGAGTAGCCTGTAGCTCTAATCTCTAACGGCTCCCCCCTCTCTCGCGGATCCATACCCCCTGCCCAAAAGGCTGCTCGAGCGGTTAGGGAATAATTATGATCCCCAGGCATAGTGGTTAAAAACACTCCTGGTCCCCAAGAGTCTCCTGCTTCTTCCTCACTCAGCATAATTCTGCCCCCCCCTTCAGAAGAAACTCGCCACACGTACTCAACAGCTGACTCTTCTGGTCGCCTCGAATATTTCTCCCTTATTTTTGTTAACTCGGTTGGTGTCCATGGAACGGTACGCACAGTGGTGTGAATTTCATCACCATCATCAACTGCAGTTTCAGTTTTAACCAGAGGACGTAAAGGAAAAACTTGGGATTTCAAAGTAAAAGTCCTTTCCTCCCCATCTTCTTCGTCATCCTCACTATTAGACAAAAAAATCTCCGGTCTGGGTTCCGGAATTTGGATAACACATTAACTTACGAATCTGTTGGACCTGGGTCGAGGGCTGCATTTTATCTAAGAGCCCGGTCACCCTTTCAATAACATTTTAAGTTGGCGATTTTCACTCCCAAGTTGAGCATTCCGGTTTCCTAAACATTCATTCTCACTCACAAGCTTATCGACTTGAGTTCTTAATCTTTCTCCTGTCTCCTTTTGCAAGGCTAATGATGACTTCAGCACCTCATTCTCCGATTTCAGGGTTGCATATTCTACAGCTGAAATCAGATTAGGAGCGGGGGTTTCTCTAGCTTCTTGTTGTGCACAAGATAAACAGGCGCCTAACACAGCACAAATCACACCCTTGCCTTTCCCCGCTCTGAGCTTCTGTGAAACCCGACGCTCTTCAATACGTTCCACCACTTTCTCTTCATCCTTCCAAAATTTTTGGGCCCACTCCTTCCCAGCCTGGGAAGGGGCACAATCATATTTTTGCAGCAGTTTATCCATGGCAATCCTGCCGACTACGCCAAATTCTGTTGCGTGAAACGGGGCCAAGCGGTTTTGGCAGAAGATAAACCCCCTTGCGTTCTAACACTCCTCACCGAGGTGGGAGGCCAGGTGCGGCTGGGTTTCAATTCTGAGTGATGCCCAATTCAGCACTATCAGGCCAATCGCGTTTACTATGTGTTAAACTATTACGATTTGGAGACACTAATAGTGGGCTGCACCTTCAGTCTAGTCGTGCTCCTGAACCAGCACGGCCTCTCTCAAGTTTTGGTCGCGTTCAGTGAGAAAGCGAAACGACTAGCTACTGAAACAGTGCAGTTTATTTAAACAACAGATATACAGGTTCTTTAGGATTGCCGGTGATAAATACACTGTCTGCAAAGCACGTGCAAATAAAGACATTGTTAAATAGACAAACGCGCGACAAAATTATAAACGATACAGCCTGGCTATAAATGTAGGGTAGAGATTCTCTAGAGAAATTTCTAGAGTCCCCGAGAAAGCACTCGGTGTAATCAAAGTCTTACCCAAAGGCGTCCTTATGAGGGGGAAGAAAGGCTCAGCCCGTCGACTGATCCCAGAAAACAGCGGTGGGATTCTTCGCGATGGTGTCTTCCCAGACATTCCCCCTCTCTTGGGCTATTTTTATATTATTTTTTTAACTTCAAAGTGGAGTTTGAGTGACTTTAGTCATATGTACTTTTATTATGATTAATGTACTCAAGGAGGAGTGTTCACACCTCGGGGGCGGATAGCCTCCGGGATGGAGGTGTGTTTTGATACATTGTGGTGAGCAAAGTTCGCACAAAAGGACAGCATTTCATCAACATTTGACGAAATGTTGGCTCGGGTGGCGTGTAAGCCGCTTATCAGTTCCGTAGTACCATCTCGTCCCCATATCTGCTATTCGTCACAAGGGAAGGCCACGGAACAAGCGCGTTCCGTTCCATCCCTTGTGTAGTTTCGCAAACAACCTTGTACAGGGAATCACAGCTGTTGCATTCTTCGTGTGCTAGCTGCGGCTGTATTCTACCTCAGAAGCCTCTTGATTTTATGACTTTCCTTAATGTGTGAACAATGCTGTATTTTTGTATTCTTGGCCAATTTAGTAATTATTCCACAAGAACACACATTGGTTGCCGATTTATCAACGGGTCTAATCACCACAGGCCAACTGTAATTAAAACCATCTATGTAGACTCTACCAAAGCGGACAAATACAACACTGATTGTTACAAAATTATGGAGCCAAATTCAGATTGCTGGCACAATTTCACTTTCATCAAACCTACAGTAGTGTACTGTATTTGGGGCTACAAGGGCACAGAATTGTTATTTGAATTTATGATTGACTCAAATACACCTGAACTTGCTGAAATGAATCCAGAACCTACACCCCACAAACTCTCAAAGGCTCTCTCTTCTAAGAGAAAAAAAAAAAAACCACCTCTCTCTTTTCTAAGCCCTCCATTAGACTAACTCCTTACATTTTCAACATTGGCCCTTACGTTATTAAACACACACAGGTCAACAACAGGTACTGTTTAATCCCACATATTCCCTCAAACGAGCAGAATTGTCAATGCAGATTAAAATCTCTGCGATCAAACCCACCTGCTCACCATTCCTGAGTACATCTTATGCAGAATGGTCAGCATGGTTACGCAAACGAACTCTTGCCACTTCACACGGACGGAAGAGGGATGCGACTGGTATCTTAGGAACAGGCCTGGGAGTCTTGAATAGTATAGATGCTGAGATACTTGCCAACAAACTAGTCACAACCGCTACTGATCTGGACAAATTAAGACATCCCCTACGGTCCTCTCTATTAGCATTGGGAAACCACCAACGGCTTTTATAGAATATATTGCCTCAATGGGAAGAAACGGGTGAAAAAGACCATCAGCTGATCACAGATGCACTTGGTACAACTCAAAGCAATGTTTCCTTGGCTCTTAGTTGTATCCAAGCCCAATTGTGGATGCAATCTATGACAGCCGCAATCATAAGGGAAGGTGAAGAAGGCACCTTGCCCACCGAAATTCGAAAAGTAATATGGGATAACGCAATTGAATTTGAGAAAAAATTTCAGTCCAGGTGGTATCTGGTTAATTTCACCTACGATCCCACTGAGAGCAAAGCCACAGCTTTTGTCTTAACGATACGCAATGCCTCCGTATACACCACATACCCAATCATCGCACTGGGGTTGAATCACCAAGGAGCTCTACTCTATCCAACACAGCACAGAGGTTGGGCACGACAAAATGAGACTAAATGGCAAACTGCTGATGTTGACGCATGCGTTTCACGAGACCAACAAGGATTCATTTGTGAGAGTAATACTCTCAAAGCACAAGACCTTTGTCTTGACACCAACCAGAATGTTTGTCACTTTGAGACACATCCCGATGAAACCCCAGAGACTGTGCTTGACTATATTGGGAAAGGGTGCGTTAGCATGAGGTCTCCCTGTAGTCTTGTATTCAGAGATGACATAGTAATCACTCAAATCTTTGTGTTTGAACTTTACTAACACAAAGTTACGGGATGCGACTTCAATTATTAAGCTCCTGTTACGTCTTTTCAATTGCTACAACCTAATTATACGTTGATTCGAGATTGTTGCCTGCCCCTATCGGAATGAATCTCTCCCTGGTGAAGAAGCTGCTAAAACACAATGAATTGAAGCGACTCTTGAAAGAGGCCCAAGAAAATAGACAGACAACTTTGATTACCGTCCATCATCAGGTTGAAGAAATACACAAAGCGTTGGAAAGAGTGAAGAGAGGCGAAGGACATAGATGGGGAGATCCTCTTTTTGGATGGTCACCGACAGTTACAGGACTTTATAACAAGATGCTTCACTCTGTTGTTGTTTTACTAATACTCACTGTATTGTGCTTTGCTTAGACAATTGTTTTGCATGTTAGACTTTGGATTATGATGAAAAGTTTAAATCGCTTGATCACTCCGCGAGAAGGATTTCCACTTGATATCCCTCAGCACAAGAACACATGTGATCTTTCTTATCAGTGTTGAGTACGTCGACCTTGACTGACTGTAGACAAAGCTTTCCTTGCAGGCTCTTTGCGCGGGGGACCCATCTCCAGCCGTATGGCCATTTTTGTGCCTGGCGCGGCGCCAAGTGGGAAAGGGTGGTGTCGAGGCTGAAGGCAGCAGGAAAGCCCGCAGCCCCCAGGTCTGTGGGGCTACGCAAGCGGTTCCCAAAGAGCTTTAGAACAAGGCATAGTTTTCCCTGCTGGCTCTTTGGGCAGGGGACCCATCTCCAGCCATATGGCCATTTTTGTGCCTGGCGCGGCGCCAAGTTGGAAAGCGTGGCTTTGAGTCTGAAGGCAGCAGGAAAGCCCGCAGCCCCCAGGTCTGTGGGGCTACGCAAGCGGTTCCCAAAGAGCTTTAGAACAAGGCATAGTTTTCCCTGCTGGCTCCTTGGGCGGGGGACCCATCTCCAGCCGTATGGCCATTTTTGTGCCTAGCGCGACGCCAAGTGGGAAAGGGTGGCTTTGAGGCTGAAGGCAGCAGCAAAGCCTGCAGCCCCCAGGTCTGTGGGGCTACGCAAGCGGTTCCCAAAGAGCTTTAGAACAAGGCATAGTTTTCCCTGCTGGCTCTTTGGGCATGGGACCCATCTCCAGCCGTATGGCCATTTTTGTGCCTGGCGCGGCGCCAAGTGTGAAAGGGTGGCTTTGAGGCTGAAGGCAGCAAGACAGCCCGCAGCCCCCAGGTCTGTGTGGCTACGCAAGCGGTTCCCAAAGAGCTTTAGAACAAGGCATAGTTTTCCCTGCTGGCTCCTTGGGCGGGGGACCCATCTCCAGCCGTATGGCCATTTTTGTGCCTAGCGCGACGCCAAGTGGGAAAGCGTGGCTTTGAGGCTGAAGGCAGCAGCAAAGCCCGCAGCCCCCACGTCTGTGGGACAACGCAAGCGGTTCCCAAAGAGCTTTAGAACAAGGCATAGTTTTCCCTGCTGGCTCTTTGGGCGGGGGACCCATCTCCAGCCGTATGGCCATTTTTGAGCCTGGCGCGGCGCCAAGTGGGAAAGGGTGGTGTCGAGTCTGAAGGCAGCAGGAAAGCCTGCAGCCCCCAGGTCTGTGGGGCTACGCAAGCGGTTCCCAAAGAGCTTTAGAACAAGGCATAGTTTTCCCTGCTGGCTCTTTGGGCGGGGGACCCATCTCCAGCCGTATGGCCATTTTTGTGCCTGATAGGGCGCCAAGTGGGAAAGGGTGGTGTCGAGGCTGAAGACAGCAGGAAAGCCCGCAGCCCCCACGTCTGTGGGGCCAAGCAAGCGGTTCGCAAAGAGCTTTAGAACAAGGCATAGTTTTCCCTGCTGGCTCTTTGGGCGTGGGACCCATCTCCAGACGTATGGCTATTTTTGTGCCTGGCGCGGTGCGTAGTGGCATAGGGTGGTTTTGAGGCTGAAGGCAGCAGGAAAGCCCGCAGCCCCCACGTCTGTGGGCCCAAGCAAGCGGTTCCCAGAGAGCTTTAGAACAAGGCATAGTTTTCCCTGCTGGCTCTTTGGGCGGGGGACCCATCTCCAGCCGTATGGCCATTTTTGTGCCTGGCCCGGCGCCAAGTGGGAAAGGGTGGTGTCGAGGCTGAAGGCAGCAGGAAAGCCCGCAGCCCCCAGGTCTGTGGGGCTACGCAAGCGGTTCCCAAAGAGCTTTAGAACAAGGCATAGTTTTCCCTGCTGGCTCTTTGGGCGGGGGACCCATCTCCAGCCGTATGGCCATTTTTGTGCCTGGCGCGGTGCCAAGTGGGAAAGGGTGGTGTCGAGGCTGAAGGCAGCAGGAAAGCCCGCAGTCCCCAGGTCTGTGGGGCTACGCAAGCGGTTCCCAAAGAGCTTTAGAACAAGGCATAGTTTTCCCTGCTGGCTCTCTGGGCGGGGACCCATCTCCAGCCGTATAGCCATTTTTGAGCCTGGCGCGGCGCCAGGTGGGAAAGGGTGGCTTTGAGGCTGAAGGCAGGAGCAAAGCCTGCAGCCCCCAGGTCTGTGGGGCTACGCAAGCGGTTCCCAAAGAGCTTTAGAACAAGGCATAGTTTTCCCTGCTGGCTCTTTGGGCGGGGGACCCATCTCCAGCCGTATGGCCATTTTTGTGCCTGACAGGGCGCCAAGTGGGAAAGGGTGGCTTTGAGGCTGAAGGCAGGAGCAAAGCCTGCAGCCCCCAGGTCTGTGGGGCTACGCAAGCGGTTCCCAAAGAGCTTTAGAACAAGGCATAGTTTTCCCTGCTGGCTCTTTTGGCAGGGGACCCATCTCCAGCCGTATGGCCATTTTTGTCCCTGGCCCGGCGCCAAGTGGGAAAGGGTGGTGTAGAGGCTGAAGGCAGCAGCAAAGACTGCAGCCCCCAGGTCTGTGGGGCCAAGCAAGCCGTTCCCAAAGAGCTTTAGAACAAGGCCTAGTTTTCCCTGCTGGCTCTTTGGGCGGGGGACCCATCTCCAGCCGTATGGCCATTTTTGTGCCTGGCACGGCGCCAAGTGGGAAAGGGTGGCTTTGAGGCTGAAGGCAGCAGCAAAGCCCGCAGCCCCCAGGTCTGTGGGGCTACGCAAGCGGTTCCCAAAGAGCTTTAGAACAAGGCATAGTTTTCCCTGCTGGCTCTCTGGGCGGGGGACCCATCTGCAGCCGTATGGCCATTTTTGAGCCTGGAGCAGTGCCAAGTGGGAAAGGGTGTTGTCGAGGCTGAAGGCAGCAGGAAAGCCCGCAGCCCCCAGGTCTGTGGGGCTACGCAAGCGGTTCCCAAAGAGCTTTAGAACAAGGCATAGTTTTCCCTGCTGGCTCTTTGGGCGGGGGACCCATCTCCAGCCATAGGCCATTTTTGTGCTTGATAGGGCGCCAAGTGGGAAAGGGTGGCTTTGAGGCTGAAGGCAGCAGGAAAGCCTGCAGCCCCCAGGTCTGTGGGGCTACGCAAGCGGTTCCCAAAGAGCTTTAGAACAAGGCATAGTTTTCCCTGCTGGCTCTTTGTTCGGGGGACCCATCTCCAGCCATAGGCCATTTTTGTGCCTGGCGCGGCGCCCAGTGGGAAAGGGTGGCTTTGAGGCTTGAAGGCAGCAGGAAAGCCCGCAGCCCCCAGGTCTGTGGGGCTACGCAAGCGGTTCCCAAAGAGCTTTAGAACAAGGCATAGTTTTCCCTGCTGGCTCTTTGGGCGGGGGACCCATCTCCAGCCGTATGGCCATTTTTGTGCCTGGCGCAGCGCCAAGTGGGAAAGGGTGGTTTTGAGGCTGAAGGCAGCAGCAAAGCCTGCAGCCCCCAGGTCTGTGGGGCTACGCAAGCGGTTCCCAAAGAGCTTTAGAACAAGGCATAGTTTTCCCTGCTGGCTCTTTGGGCGGGGGACCCATCTGCAGACATATGGCCATTTTTGTGCCTGGCCGTGGGCCAAGTGGGAAAGGGTGGCTTTGAGGCTGAAGGCAGCAGGAAAGCCTGCAGCCCCCAGGTCTGTGGGGCTACGCAAGCGGTTCCCAAAGAGCTTTAGAACAAGGCATAGTTTTCCCTGCTGGCTCTTTGGGCATGGGACCCATCTCCAGCCATAGGCCATTTTTGTGCCTGGCGCGAAGCCAAGTGGGAAAGGGTGGCTTTGAGGCTGAAGGCAGCAGGAAAGCCCGCAGCCCCCAGGTCTGTGCGGCTACGCAAGCGGTTCCCAAAGAGCTTTAGAACAAGGCATAGTTTTCCCTGCTGGCTCTTTGGGCGGGGGACCCATCTCCAGCCGTACGGCCATTTTTGTGCCTGGCGCGGCGCCAAGAGGGAAAGGGTGGTGTCGAGGCTGAAGGCAGCAGGAAAGCCCGCAGCCCCCAGGTCTGTGGGGCTACGCAAGCGGTTCCCAAAGAGCTTTAGAACAAGGCATAGTTTTCCCAGCTGGCTTTTTGGGCGTGGGACCCATCTCCAGACGTATGGCCATTTTTGTGCCTGGCGCGGTGCGTAGTGGGAAAGGGTGGTGTCGAGGCTGAAGGCAGCAGCAAAGCCTGCAGCCCCCAGGTCTGTGGGGCCAAGCAAGCGGTTCCCAAAGAGCTTTAGAACAAGGCATAGTTTTCCCTGCTGGCTCTTTGGGCGGGGGACCCATCTCCAGCCATAGGCCATTTTTGTGCCTGGCCCGGCGCCCAGTGGGAAAGGGTGGCTTTGAGGCTTGAAGGCAGCAGGAAAGCCCGCAGTCCCCAGGTCTGTGGGGCTACGCAAGCGGTTCCCAAAGAGCTTTAGAACAAGGCATAATTTTCCCTGCTGGCTCTTTGGGCGGGGGACCCATCTCCAGCCATATGGCCATTTTTGTGCCTGGCGCAGCGCCAAGTGGGAAAGGGTGGTTTTGAGGCTGAAGGCAGCAGCAAAGCCTGCAGCCCCCAGGTCTGTGGGGCTACGCAAGCGGTTCCCAAAGAGCTTTAGAACAAGGCATAGTTTTCCCTGCTGGCTCTTTGGGCGGGGGACCCATCTCCAGCCGTATGGCCATTTTTGTGCCTGGCCGGGGGCCAAGTGGGAAAGGGTGGTTTTGAGGCTGAAGGCAGCAGGAAAGCCCGCAGGCCCCACGTGTGTGGGGCTACGCAAGCGGTTCCCAAAGAGCTTTAGAACAAGGCATAGTTTTCCCTGCTGGCTCTTTGGGCATGGGACCCATCTCCACCCATAGGCCATTTTTGTCCCTGGCCCGGCGCCAAGTGGGAAAGGGTGGCTTTGAGGCTAAAGACAGCAGGAAAGCCCGCAGCCCCCAGGTCTGTGGGGCTACGCAAGCGGTTCCCAAAGAGCTTTAGAACAAGGCATAGTTTTCCCAGCTGGCTCTTAGGGCATGGGACCCATCTCCAGCCATAGGCCATTTTTGTGCCTGGCGCGAAGCCAAGTGGGAAAGGGTGCTGTCGAGGCTGAAGGCAGCAGGAAAGCCCGCAGCCCCAAGGTCTGTGGGGCTACGCAAGCGGTTCCCAAAGAGCTTTAGAACAAGGCATAGTTTTCCCTGCTGGCTCTTTGGGCGGGGGACCCATCTCCAGTCGTATGGCTATTTTTATGCCTGGCGCGTTGCGTAGTGGGAAAGGGTGGTTTTGAGGCTGAAGGCAGCAGGAAAGCCCACAGCCCCCAGGTCTGTGGGGCTACGCAAGCGGTTCCCAAAGAGCTTTAGAACAAGGCATAGTTTTCCCTGCTCGCTCTTTGGGCGGGGGACCCATCTCCAGCCATAGGCCATTTTTGTGCCTGGCCCGGCGCCCAGTGGGAAAGGGTGGCTTTGAGGCTTGAAGGCAGCAGGAAAGCCCGCAGTCCCCAGGTCTGTGGGGCTACGCAAGCGGTTCCCAAAGAGCTTTAGAACAAGGCATAATTTTCCCTGCTGGCTCTTTGGGCGGGGGACCCATCTCCAGCCATATGGCCATTTTTGTGCCTGGCGCAGCGCCAAGTGGGAAAGGGTGGTTTTGAGGCTGAAGGCAGCAGCAAAGCCTGCAGCCCCCAGGTCTGTGGGGCTACGCAAGCGGTTCCCAAAGAGCTTTAGAACAAGGCATAGTTTTCCCTGCTGGCTCTTTGGGCGGGGGACCCATCTCCAGCCGTATGGCCATTTTTGTGCCTGGCCGGGGGCCAAGTGGGAAAGGGTGGTTTTGAGGCTGAAGGCATCAGGAAAGCCCGCAGCCCCCACGTGTGTGGGGCTACGCAAGCGGTTCCCAAAGAGCTTTAGAACAAGGCATAGTTTTCCCTGCTGGCTCTTTGGGCATGGGACCCATCTCCAGCCATAGGCCATTTTTGTGCTTGATAGGGCGCCAAGTGGGAAAGGGTGGTGTCGAGGCTGAAGGCAGCAGGAAAGCCCGCAGCCCCCAGGTCTGTGCGGCTACGCAAGCGGTTCCCAAAGAGCTTTAGAACAAGGCATAATTTTCCCTGCTGGCTCTCTGGGCGGGGGACCCATCTCCAGCCGTACGGCCATTTTTGTGCCTGGCGCGGCGCCAAGAGGGAAAGGGTGGTGTCGAGGCTAAAGGCAGCAGGAAAGCCCGCAGCCCCCAGGTCTGTGGAGCTACGCAAGCAGTTCCCAAAGAGCTTTAGAACAAGGCATAGTTTTCCCTGCTGGCTCTTTGGGCGGGGGACCCATCTCCAGCCGTATGGCCATTTTTGTGCCTGGCGCGGTGCCAAGTGTGAAAGGGTGGCTTTGAGGCTGAAGGCAGCAGGAAAGCCCGCAGCCCCCAGGTCTGTGGGGCTACGCAAGCGGTTCCCAAAGAGCTTTAGAACAAGGCATAGTTTTCCCTGCTGGCTCTTTGGGCATGGGACCCATCTCCACCCATAGGCCATTTTTGTGCCTGATAGGGCGCCAAGTGGGAAAGGGTGGCTTTGAGGCTAAAGACAGCAGGAAAGCCTGCAGCCCCCAGGTCTGTGGGGCTACGCAAGCGGTTCCCAAAGAGCTTTAGAACAAGGCATAGTTTTCCCTGCTGGCTCTTTGGGTGGGGGACCCATCTCCAGCCGTATGGCCATTTTTGAGCCTGGAGCAGTGCCAAGTGGGAAAGGGTGGTTTTGAGGGTGAAGGCAGCAGGACAGCCCGCAGCCCCCAGGTCTGTGGGGCTACGCAAGCGGTTCCCAAAGAGCTTTAGAACAAGGCATAGTTTTCCCTGCTGGCTCTCTGGGCGGGGGACCCATCTCCAGCCGTATGGCCATTTTTGTGCCTGGCGCGGCGCCAAGTGGGAAAGGGTGGTGTCGAGGCTGAAGGCAGCAGGAAAGCCCGCAGCCCCCACGTCTGTGGGGCCAAGCAAGCGGTTCCCAAAGAGCTTTAGAACAAGGCATAGTTTTCCCTGCTGGCTCTTTGGGCCTGGGGACCCATCTCCAGCCATAGGCCATTTTTGTGCTTGATAGGGCGCCAAGTGGGAAAGGGTGGCTTTGAGGCTGAAGGCAGCAGGAAAGCCTGCAGCCCCCAGGTCTGTGGGGCTACGCAAGCAGTTCCCAAAGAGCTTTAGAACAAGGCATAGTTTTCCCTGCTGGCTCTTTGGGCGGGGGACCCATCTCCAGCCATAGGCCATTTTTGTGCCTGGCCCGGCGCCCAGTGGGAAAGGGTGGCTTTGAGGCTTGAAGGCAGCAGGAAAGCCCGCAGCCCCCAGGTCTGTGGGGCTACGCAAGCGGTTCCCAAAGAGCTTTAGAACAAGGCATAGTTTTCCCTGCTGGCTCTCTGGGCGGGGGACCCATCTCCAGCCGTATGGCCATTTTTGAGCCTGGCGCGGCGACAAGTGGGAAAGGGTGGTGTCGAGGCTAAAAACAGCAGGAAAGCCCGCAGCCCCCAGGTCTGTGGGGCTACGCAAGCGGTTCCCAAAGAGCTTTAGAACAAGGCATAGTTTTCCCTGCTGGCTCTCTGGGCGGGGGACCCATCTCCAGCCGTATGGCCATTTTTGAGCCTGGCGCGGCGCCAGGTGGGAAAGGGTGGCTTTGAGGCTGAAGGCAGCAGCAAAGCCTGCAGCCCCCAGGTCTGTGGTGCTACGCAAGCGGTTCCCAAAGAGCTTTAGAAGAAGGCATAGTTTTCCCAGCTGGCTCTTAGGGCATGGGACCCATCTCCAGCCATAGGCCATTTTTGTGCCTGGCGCGAAGCCAAGTGGGAAAGGGTGGTTTTGAGGCTGAAGGCAGCAGGAAAGCCCGCAGCCCCAAGGTCTGTGGGGCTACGCAAGCGGTTCCCAAAGAGCTTTAGAACAAGGCATAGTTTTCCCTGCTGGCTCTTTGGGCATGGGACCCATCTCCACCCATAGGCCATTTTTGTGCCTGATAGGGCGCCAAGTGGGGAAAGGGTGGCTTTGAGGCTGAAGACAGCAGGAAAGCCTGCAGCCCCCAGGTCTGTGGGGCTACGCAAGCGGTTCCCAAAGACCTTTAGAACAAGGCATAGTTTTCCCTGCTGGCTCTTTGGGTGGGGGACCCATCTCCAGCCGTATGGCTATTTTTGTGCCTGACGCGGTGCGTAGTGGCATAGGGTGGTTTTGAGGCTGAAGGCAGCAGGAAAGCCCGCAGCCCCCAGGTCTGTGCGGCTACGCAAGCGGTTCCCAAAGAGCTTTAGAACAAGGCATAGTTTTCCCTGCTGGCTCTTTGGGCGGGGGACCCATCTCCAGCCGTATGGCCATTTTTGTGCCTGGCGCGGTGCGTAGTGGGAAAGGGTGGTTTTGAGGCTGAAGGCAGCAGGAAAGCCCGCAGCCCCCAGGTCTGTGGGGCCAAGCAAGCGGTTCCCAAAGAGCTTTAGAACAAGGCATAGTTTTCCCTGCTGGCTCTTTGGGCGGGGGACCCATCTCCAGCCGTATGGCCATTTTTGTGCCTGGCGCGGCGCCAAGTGGGTAAGGGTGGTGTCGAGGCTGAAGGCAGCAGCAAAGCCTGCAGCCCCCAGGTCTGTGGGGCCAAGCAAGCGGTTCCCAAAGAGCTTTAGAACAAGGCATAGTTTTCCCTGCTGGCTCTTTGGGCATGGGACCCATCTCCAGCCGTATGGCCATTTTTGTCCCTGGCCCGGCGCCAAGTGGGAAAGGGTGGTGTCGAGGCTGAAGGCAGCAGGAAAGCCCGCAGCCCCCAGGTCTGTGGGGCTACGCAAGCGGTTCCCAAAGAGCTTTAGAACAAGGCATAGTTTCCCCTGCTCGCTCTTTGGGCGGGGGACCCATCTCCAGCCATATGGCCATTTTTGTGCCTGGCGAAGCCCCAAGTGCGAAAGGGTGGCTTTGAGGCTGAAGGCAGCAGGAAAGCCCGCAGCCCCCAGGTCTGTGGGGCTACGCAAGCGGTTCCCAAAGAGCTTTAGAACAAGGCATAGTTTTCCCTGCTGGCTCTTTTGGCAGGGGACCCATCTCCAGCCGTATGGCCATTTTTGTGCCTAGCCCGGCGCCAAGTGGGAAAGGGTGGCTTTGAGACTGAAGGCAGCAGGAAAGCCCGCAGCCCCCAGGTCTGTGGGGCTACGCAAGCGGTTCCCAAAGAGCTTTAGAACAAGGCATAGTTTTCCCTGCTGGCTCTCTGGGCGGGGGACCCATCTCCAGCCGTATGGCCATTTTTGAGCCTGGAGCAGTGCCAAGTGGGAAAGGGTGGTGTCGAGGCTGAAGGCAGCAGGAAAGCCCGCAGCCCCCAGGTCTGTGGGGCTACGCAAGCAGTTCCCAAAGAGCTTTAGAACAAGGCATAGTTTTCCCTGCTGGCTCTTTGGGCGGGGGACCCATCTCCAGCCATAGGCCATTTTTGTGCCTGGCCCGGCGCCCAGTGGGAAAGGGTGGCTTTGAGGCTTGAAGGCAGCAGGAAAGCCCGCAGCCCCCAGGTCTGTGGGGCTACGCAAGCGGTTCCCAAAGAGCTTTAGAACAAGGCATAATTTTCCCTGCTGGCTCTTTGGGCGGGGTACCCATCTCCAGCCATATGGCCATTTTTGTGCCTGGCGCAGCGCCAAGTGGGAAAGGGTGGTTTTGAGGCTGAAGGCAGCAGCAAAGCCTGCAGCCCCCAGGTCTGTGGGGCTACGCAAGCGGTTCCCAAAGAGCTTTACAACAAGGCATAGTTTTCCCTGCTGGCTCTTTGGGCGGGGGACCCATCTCCAGCCGTATGGCCATTTTTTTGCCTGGCCGGGGGCCAAGTGGGAAAGGGTGGTTTTGAGGCTGAAGGCAGCAGGAAAGCCCGCAGCCCCCACGTGTGTGGGGCTACGCAAGCGGTTCCCAAAGAGCTTTAGAACAAGGCATAGTTTTCCCTGCTGGCTCTTTGGGCATGGGACCCATCTCCAGCCATAGGCCATTTTTGTGCTTGATAGGGCGCCAAGTGGGAAAGGGTGCTGTCGAGGCTGAAGGCAGCAGGAAAGCCCGCAGCCCCCAGGTCTGTGCGGCTACGCAAGCGGTTCCCAAAGAGCTTTAGAACAAGGCATAATTTTCCCTGCTGGCTCTTTGGGCGGGGGACCCATCTCCAGCCGTACGGCCATTTTTGTGCCTGGCGCGGCGCCAAGAGGGAAAGGGTGGTGTCGAGGCTAAAGGCAGCAGGAAAGCCCGCAGCCCCCAGGTCTGTGGAGCTACGCAAGCAGTTCCCAAAGAGCTTTAGAACAAGGCATAGTTTTCCCTGCTGGCTCTTTGGGCATGGGACCCATCTCCACCCATAGTCCATTTTTGTGCCTAATAGGGCGCCAAGTGGGAAAGGGTGGCTTTGAGGCTAAAGACAGCAGGAAAGCCTGCAGCCCCCAGGTCTGTGGGGCTACGCAAGCGGTTCCCAAAGAGCTTTAGAACAAGGCATAGTTTTCCCTGCTGGCTCTTTGGGTGGGGGACCCATCTCCAGCCGTATGGCTATTTTTGTGCCTGACGCGGTGCGTAGTGGCATAGGGTGGTTTTGAGGCTGAAGGCAGCAGGAAAGCCCGCAGCCCCCACGTCTGTGGGGCCAAGCAAGCGGTTCCCAAAGAGCTTTAGAACAAGGCATAGTTTTCCCTGCTGGCTCTTTGGGCGGGGGACCCATCTCCAGCCGTATGGCCATTTTTGTGCCTGGTGCGGTGCGTAGTGGGAAAGGGTGGTTTTGACGCTGAAGGCAGCAGGAAAGCCCGCAGCCCCCAGGTCTGTGGGGCTACGCAAGCGGTTCACCAAAGAGCTTTAGAACAAGGCATAGTTTTCCCTGCTGGCTCTTTGGGCGGGGGACCCATCTCCAGCCGTATGGCCATTTTTGTCCCTGGCCCGGCGCCAAGTGGGAAAGGGTGGTGTTGGGGCTGAAGGCAGCAGCAAAGACTGCAGCCCCCAGGTCTGTGGGGCCAAGCAAGCGGTTCCCAAAGAGCTTTAGAACAAGGCATAGTTTTCCCTGCTGGCTCTTTGGGCGGGGGACCCATCTCCAGCCGTATGGCCATTTTTGTCCCTGGCCCGGCGCCAAGTGGGAAAGGGTGCTGTCGAGGCTGAAGGCAGCAGGAAAGCCCGCAGCCCCCAGGTCTGTGGGGCCAAGCAAGCGGTTCCCAAAGAGCTTTAGAACAAGGCATAGTTTTCCCTGCTGGCTCTTTGGGCATGGGACCCATCTCCAGCCATAGGCCATTTTTGTGCTTGATAGGGCGCCAAGTGGGAAAGGGTGGCTTTGAGGCTGAAGGCAGCAGCAAAGACTGCAGCCCCCAGGTCTGTGGGGCCAAGCAAGCGGTTCCCAAAGAGCTTTAGAACAAGGCATAGTTTTCCCTGCTGGCTCTTTGGGCGGGGGACCCATCTCCAGCCACAGGCCATTTTTGTGCCTGGCCCGGCGCCCAGTGGGAAAGGGTGGCTTTGAGGCTTGAAGGCAGCAGGAAAGCCCGCAGCCCCCAGGTCTGTAGGGCTACGCAAGCGGTTCCCAAAGAGCTTTAAAACAAGGCATAATTTTCCCTGCTGGCTCTTTGGGCGGGGGACCCATCTCCAGCCGTATGGCCATTTTTGTGCCTGGCCGGGAGCCAAGTGGGAAAGGGTGGTTTTGAGGCTGAAGGCAGCAGGAAAGCCCGCAGCCCCCAGGTCTGTGGGGCTACGCAAGCGGTTCCCAAAGAGCTTTAGAACAAGGCATAGTTTTCCCTGCTGGCTCTTTGGGCATGGGACCCATCTCCAGCCATAGGCCATTTTTGTGCTTGATAGGGCGCCAAGTGGGAAAGGGTGGTGTCGAGGCTGAAGGCAGCAGCAAAGCCCGCAGCCCCCAGGTCTGTGGGGCTACGCAAGCGGTTCCCAAAGAGCTTTAGAACAAGGCATAGTTTTCCCTGCTGGCTCTCTGGGCGGGGGACCCATCTCCAGCCGTATGGCTATTTTTGAGCCTGGCGCGGCGCCAGGTGGGAAAGGGTGGCTTTGAGGCTGAAGGCAGGAGCAAAGCCTGCAGCCCCCAGGTCTGTGGTGCTACGCAAGCGGTTCCCAAAGAGCTTTAGAACAAGTCATAGTTTTCACTGCTGGCTCTTAGGGCATGGGACCCATCTCCAGCCATAGGCCATTTTTGTGCCTGGCGCGACGCCAAGTGGGAAAGGGTGTTGTCGAGGCTGAAGGCAGCAGGAAAGCCCGCAGCCCCCAGGTCTGTGGGGCCACACAAGCGGTTCCCAAAGAGCTTTAGAACAAGGCATAGTTTTCCCTGCTGGCTCTTTGGGCGGGGGACCCATCTCCAGCCGTATGGCCATTTTTGTGCCTGGCGCGGCGCCAAGTGGGAAAGGGTGGCTTTGAGGCTGAAGGCAGCAGCAAAGCCCGCAGCCCCCAGGTCTGTGGGGCTACGCAAGCAGTTCCCAAAGAGCTTTAGAACAAGGCATAGTTTTCCCTGCTGGCTCTTTAGGCATGGGACCCATCTCCAGCCATAGGCCATTTTTGTGCCTGATAGGGCGCCAAGTGGGAAAGGGTTGCTTTGAGGCTGAAGACAGCAGGAAAGCCCGCAGCCCCCATGTCTGTGGGGCTACGCAAGCGGTTCCCAAAGAGCTTTAGAACAAGGCATAGTTTTCCCTGCTGGCTCTTTGGGCGGGGGACCCATCTGCAGACATATGGCCATTTTTGTGCCTGGCACGACGCCAAGTGGGAAAGGGTGGCTTTGACGCTGAAGGCAGCAGGAAAGCCCGCAGCCCCCAGGTCTGTGGGGCTACGCAAGCGGTTCCCAAAGAGCTTTAGAACAAGGCATAGTTTTCCCTACTGGCTCTTTGGGCGGGAGACCCATCTCCAGCCATAGGCCATTTTTGTGCCTGGCGCGACGCCAAGTGGGAAAGGGTGTTGTCGAGGCTGAAGGCAGCAGGAAAGCCCGCAGCCCCCAGGTCTGTGGGGCTACGCAAGCGGTTCCCAAAGAGCTTTAGAACAAGGCATAGTTTTCCCTGCTGGCTCTTTGGGCATGGGACCCATCTCCAGCCGTATGGCCATTTTTGTGCCTGGCGCGGCGCCAAGTGGGAAAGGGTGGTGTCGAGGCTGAAGGCAGCAGGAAAGCCCGCAGCCCCCAGGTCTGTGGGGCTACGCAAGCGGTTCCCAAAGAGCTTTAGAACAAGGCATAGTTTTCCCTGCTGGCTCTTTGGGCGGGGGACCCATCTCCAGCCGTATGGCCATTTTTGTGCCTAGCGCGGCGCCAAATGGGAAAGGGTGGCTTTGAGGCTGAGGGCAGCAGGAAATTCTGCAGCCCCCAGGTCTGTGGGGCTACGCAAGCGGTTCCCAAAGAGCTTTAGAACAAGGCATAGTCTTCCCTGCTGGCTCTCTGGGCCGGGGACCCATCTCCAGCCATAGGCCATTTTTGTGCCTGGCGCAGTGCCAAGTGGGAAAGGGTGGTGTCGAGGCTGAAGGCAGCAGGAAAGCCCGCAGCCCCCAGGTCTGTGGGGCTACGCAAGCGTTTCCCAAAGAGCTTTAGAACAAGGCATAGTTTTCCCTGCTGGCTCTTTGGGCGGGGGACCCATCTCCAGCCATAGGCCATTTTTGTGCCTGGCGCGGCGCCAAGTGGGAAAGGGTGGTGTCGAGGCTGAAGGCAGCAGGAAAGCCTGCAGGCCCCACGTCTGTGGGGCTACGCAAGTGGTTCCCAAAGAGCTTTAGAACAAGGCATAGTTTTCCCAGCTGGCTCTTTGGGCGGGGGACCCATCTCCAGCCATAGGCCATTTTTGTGCTTGATAGGGCGCCAAGTGGGAAAGGGTGGCTTTGAGGCTGAAGGCAGCAGGAAAGCCTGCAGCCCCCAGGTCTGTGGGGCTACGCAAGCGGTTCCCAAAGAGCTTTAGAACAAGGCATAGTTTTCCCTGCTGGCTCTTTGGGCGGGGGACCCATCTCCAGCCGTATGGCCATTTTTGTGCCTGGCCCGGCGCCAAGTGGGAAAGGGTGGTGTCGAGGCTGAAGGCAGCAGGAAAGCCCACAGCCCCCAGGTCTGTGGGGCTACGCAAGCGGTTCCCAAAGAGCTTTAGAACAAGGCATAGTTTTCCCTGCTGGCTCTTTGGGCGGGGGACCCATCTCCAGCCGTATGGCCATTTTTGTGCCTGGTGCGGTGCGTAGTGGGAAAGGGTGGTTTTGACGCTGAAGGCAGCAGGAAAGCCTGCAGCCCACAGCTCTGTGGGGCCAAGGAAGCTGTTCCCAAAGAGCTTTAGAACAAGGCATAGTTTTCCGTGATGGCTCTTTGGGCATGGGACCCATCTCCAGCCATAGGCCATTTTTGTGCCTGGCGCGGTGCGTAATGGGAAAGGGTGGCTTTGAGGCTGAAGGCAGCAGGAAAGCCCGCAGCCCCCAGGTCTGTGGGGCTACGCAAGCGGTTCCCAAAGAGCTTTAGAACAAGGCATAGTTTTCCTTGCTGGCTCTTTGGGCATGAGACCCATCTCCAGCCATAGGCCATTTTTGTGCCTGGCCCGGCGCCAAGTGGGAAAGGGTGGTGTCGAGGCTGAAGGCAGCAGCAAAGCCCGAAGCCCCCAGGTCTGTAGGGCTACGCAAGCGGTTCCCAAAGAGCTTTAGAACAAGGCATAGTTTTCCCTGCTGGCTCTTTGTTCGGGGGACCCATCTCCAGCCATAGGCCATTTTTGTGCCTGGCGCGACGCCAAGTGGGAAAGGGTGGTGTCGAGGTTGAAGGCAGCAGGAAAGCCTGCAGCCCCCAGGTCTGTGGGGCTACGCAAGCGGTTCCCAAAGAGCTTTAGAACAAGGCATAATTTTCCCTGCTGGCTCCTTGGGCGGGGGACCCATCTCCAGCCGTATGGCCATTTTTGTGCCTGGCGCGGCGCCCAGTGGGAAAGGGTGGTGTCGAGGCTGAAGGCAGCAGGAAAGCCCGCAGCTCCCAGGTCTGTGGAGCTACGCAAGTGGTTCCCAAAGAGCTTTAGAACAAGGCATAGTTTTCCTTGCTGGCTCTTTGGGCAGGGGACCCATCTCCAGCCATATGGCCATTTTTGTGCCTGATGCGGCGTCCAGTGGAAAAGGGTGGCTTTGAGGTTGAAGGCAGCAGCAAAGCCTGCAGCCCCCAGGTCTGTGGGGCTACGCAAGCGGTTCCCAAAGAGCTTTAGAACAAGGCATAGTTTTCCCTGCTGGCTCTTTGGGCGGGGGACCCATCTCCAGCTGTATGGCCATTTTTGTGCCTGGCGCGGTGCCAAGTGGGAAAGGGTGGTGTCGAGTCTGAAGGCAGCAGGAAAGCCCGCAGCCCCCAGGTCTGTGGGGCTACGCAAGCGGTTCCCAAAGAGCTTTAGAACAAGGCATAGTTTTCCCTGCTTGTTCTTTGGGCGGGGGACCCATCTCCAGCCGTATGGCCATTTTTGTGCCTGGCGCGGCGCCAAGTGGGAATGGGTGGTGTCGAGTCTGAAGGCAGCAGGAAAGCCTGCAGCCCCCAGGTCTGTGGGGCTACGCAAGCGGTTCCCAAAGAGCTTTAGAACAAGGCATAGTTTTCCCTGCTGGCTCTTTGGGCGGGGGACCCATCTCCAATCGTATGGCCATTTTTGTGCCTGGCGCGGTGCGTAGTGGGAAAGGGTGGTTTTGAGGCTGAAGGCAGCAGGAAAGCCCGCAACCCCCAGGTCTGTGGGGCTACGCAAGCGGTTCCCAAAGAGCTTTAGAACAAGGCATAGTTTTCCCTGCTGGCTCTTTGGGTGGGGGACCCATCTCCAGCCGTATGGCTATTTTTGTGCCTGACGCGGTGCGTAGTGGCATAGGGTGGTTTTGAGGCTGAAGGCAGCAGGAAAGCCCGCAGCCCCCACGTCTGTGGGGCCAAGCAAGCGGTTCCCAAAGAGCTTTAGAACAAGGCATAGTTTTCCCTGCTGGCTCTTTGGGCGGGGGACCCATCTCCAGCCGTATGGCCATTTTTGTGCCTGGCGCGGTGCGTAGTGGGAAAGGGTGGTTTTGACGCTGAAGGCAGCAGCAAAGCCCGCAGCCCCCAGGTCTGTGGGGCTACGCAAGCGGTTCACCAAAGAGCTTTAGAACAAGGCATAGTTTTCCCTGCTGGCTCTTTGGGCGGGGGACCCATCTCCAGCCGTATGGCCATTTTTGTCCCTGGCCCGGCGCCAAGTGGGAAAGGGTGGTGTTGGGGCTGAAGGCAGCAGCAAAGACTGCAGCCCCCAGGTCTGTGGGGCCAAGCAAGCGGTTCCCAAAGAGCTTTAGAACAAGGCATAGTTTTCCCTGCTGGCTCTTTGGGCATGGGACCCACCTCCAGCCGTATGGCCATTTTTGTGCCTGGCAAGGCGCCAAGTGGGAAAGGGTGGCTTTGAGGCTGAAGGCAGCAGCAAAGCCCGCAGCCCCCAGGTCTGTGGGGCTACGCAAGCGGTTCCCAAAGAGCTTTAGAACAAGGCATAGTTTTCCCTGCTGGCTCTTTGGGCGGGGGACCCATCTCCAGCCGTATGGCCATTTTTGTGCCTGGCGCGGCGCCAAGTGGGAAAGGGTGGTGTCGAGGCTGAAGGCAGCAGGAAAGCCCGCAGCCCCCAGGTCTGTGGGGCCAAGCAAGCGGTTCCCAAAGAGCTTTAGAACAAGGCATAGTTTTCCCTGCTGGCTCTTTGGGCATGGGACCCATCTCCAGCCATAGGCCATTTTTGTGCTTGATAGGGCGCCAAGTGGGAAAGGGTGGCTTTGAGGCTGAAGGCAGCAGCAAAGACTGCAGCCCCCAGGTCTGTGGGGCCAAGCAAGCGGTTCCCAAAGAGCTTTAGAACAAGGCATAGTTTTCCCTGCTGGCTCTTTGGGCGGGGGACCCATCTCCAGCCACAGGCCATTTTTGTGCCTGGCCCGGCGCCCAGTGGGAAAGGGTGGCTTTGAGGCTTGAAGGCAGCAGGAAAGCCCGCAGCCCCCAGGTCTGTAGGGCTACGCAAGCGGTTCCCAAAGAGCTTTAAATCAAGGCATAATTTTCCCTGCTGGCTCTTTGGGCGGGGGACCCATCTCCAGCCGTATGGCCATTTTTGTGCCTGGCCGGGAGCCAAGTGGGAAAGGGTGGTTTTGAGGCTGAAGGCAGCAGGAAAGCCCGCAGCCCCCAGGTCTGTGGGGCTACGCAAGCGGTTCCCAAAGAGCTTTAGAACAAGGCATAGTTTTCCCTGCTGGCTCTTTGGGCATGGGACCCATCTCCAGCCATAGGCCATTTTTGTGCTTGATAGGGCGCCAAGTGGGAAAGGGTGGTGTCGAGGCTGAAGGCAGCAGCAAAGCCCGCAGCCCCCAGGTCTGTGGGGCTACGCAAGCGGTTCCCAAAGAGCTTTAGAACAAGGCATAGTTTTCCCTGCTGGCTCTCTGGGCGGGGGACCCATCTCCAGCCGTATGGCCATTTTTGAGCCTGGCGCGGCGCCAGGTGGGAAAGGGTGGCTTTGAGGCTGAAGGCAGGAGCAAAGCCTGCAGCCCCCAGGTCTGTGGTGCTACGCAAGCGGTTCCCAAAGAGCTTTAGAACAAGTCATAGTTTTCCCAGCTGGCTCTTAGGGCATGGGACCCATCTCCAGCCATAGGCCATTTTTGTGCCTGGCACGAAGCCAAGTGGGAAAGGGTGCTGTCGAGGCTGAAGGCAGCAGGAAAGCCTGCAGCCCCCAGGTGTGTGGGGCTACGCAAGCGGTTCCCAAAGAGCTTTAGAACAAGGCATAGTTTTCCCTGCTGGCTCTTTGGGCGGGGGACCCATCTCCAGCCGTATGGCTATTTTTGTGCCTGGCGCGGTGCGTAGTGGCATAGGATGGTTTTGAGGCTGAAGGCAGCAGGAAAGCCTGCAGCCCCCAGGTCTGTGCGGCTACACAAGCGGTTCCCAAAGAGCTTTAGAACAAGGCATAGTTTTCACTGCTGGCTCTTTGGGCGGGGGACCCATCTCCAGCCGTATGGCCATTTTTGTGCCTGGCGCGGTGCGTAGTGGCATAGGATGGTTTTGAGGCTGAAGGCAGCAGGAAAGCCTGCAGCCCCCAGGTCTGTGCGGCTACACAAGCGGATCACAAAGATCTTTAGAACAAGGCATAGTTTTCCCTGCTGGCTCTTTGGGCGGGGGACCCATCTCCAGCCGTACGGCCATTTTTGCGCCTGGCCCGGCGCAAAGTGGGAAAGGGTGGCTTTGAGGCTGAAGGCAGCAGCAAAGCCCGCAGCCCCCAGGTCTGTGCGGCTACGCAAGCGGTTCCCAAAGAGCTTTAGAACAAGGCATAGTTTTCCCTGCTGGCTCTTTGGGCGGGAGACCCATCTCCAGCCATAGGCCATTTTTGTGCCTGGCGCGACGCCAAGTGGGAAAGGGTGTTGTCGAGGCTGAAGGCAGCAGGAAAGCCCGCAGCCCCCAGGTCTGTGGGGCCACACAAGCGGTTCCCAAAGAGCTTTAGAACAAGGCATAGTTTTCCCTGCTGGCTCTTTGGGCGGGGGACCCATCTCCAGCCGTATGGCCATTTTTGTGCCTGGCGCGGCGCCAAGTGGGAAAGGGTGGCTTTGAGGCTGAAGGCAGCAGCAAAGCCCGCAGCCCCCAGGTCTGTGGGGCTACGCAAGCAGTTCCCAAAGAGCTTTAGAACAAGGCATAGTTTTCCCTGCTGGCTCTTTAGGCATGGGACCCATCTCCAGCCATAGGCCATTTTTGTGCCTGATAGGGCGCCAAGTGGGAAAGGGTTGCTTTGAGGCTGAAGACAGCAGGAAAGCCCGCAGCCCCCAGGTCTGTGGGGCTACGCAAGCGGTTCCCAAAGAGCTTTAGAACAAGGCATAGTTTTCCCTGCTGGCTCTTTGGGCGGGGGAGCCATCTGCAGACATATGGCCATTTTTGTGCCTGGCACGACGCCAAGTGGGAAAGGGTGGCTTTGACGCTGAAGGCAGCAGGAAAGCCCGCAGCCCCCAGGTCTGTGGGGCTACGCAAGCGGTTCCCAAAGAGCTTTAGAACAAGGCATAGTTTTCCCTACTGGCTCTTTGGGCGGGAGACTCATCTCCAGCCATAGGCCATTTTTGTGCCTGGCGCGACGCCAAGTGGGAAAGGGTGTTGTCGAGGCTGAAGGCAGAAGGAAAGCCCGCAGCCCCCAGGTCTGTGGGGCTACGCAAGCGGTTCCGAAAAAGCTTTAGAACAAGGCATAGTTTTCCCTGTTGGCTCTTTGGGCATGGGACCCATCTCCAGCCATAGGCCATTTTTGTGCCTGGCGCGACGCCAAGTGGGAAAGGGTGGTGTCGAGGTTGAAGGCAGCAGGAAAGCCTGCAGCCCCCAGGTCTGTGGGGCTACACAAGCGGTTCCCAAAGAGCTTTAGAACAAGGCATAGTTTTCCCTGCTGGCTCTTTGGGCATGGGACCCATCTCCAGCCGTATGGCCATTTTTGTGCCTGGCGCGGCGCCAAGTGGGAAAGGGTGGTGTCGAGGCTGAAGGCAGCAGGAAAGCCCGCAGCCCCCAGGTCTCTGGGGCTACGCAAGCGGTTCCCAAAGAGCTTTAGAACAAGGCATAGTTTTCCCTGCTGGCTCTTTGGGCGGGGGACCCATCTCCAGCCGTATGGCCATTTTTGTGCCTAGCGCGGCGCCAAATGGGAAAGGGTGGCTTTGAGGCTGAAGGCAGCAGGAAAGTCTGCAGCCCCCAGGTCTGTGGGGCTACGCAAGCGGTTCCCAAAGAGCTTTAGAACAAGGCATAGTCTTCCCTGCTGGCTCTCTGGGCCGGGGACCCATCTCCAGCCATAGGCCATTTTTGTGCCTGGCGCGGTGCGTAATGGGAAAGGGTGGCTTTGAGGCTGAAGGCAGCAGGAAAGCCCGCAGCCCCCAGGTCTGTGGGGCTACGCAAGCGGTTCCCAAAGAGCTTTAGAACAAGGCATAGTTTTCCTTGCTGGCTCTTTGGGCATGAGACCCATCTCCAGCCATAGGCCATTTTTGTGCCTGGCCCGGCGCCAAGTGGGAAAGGGTGGTGTCGAGGCTGAAGGCAGCAGCAAAGCCCGAAGCCCCCAGGTCTGTAGGGCTACGCAAGCGGTTCCCAAAGAGCTTTAGAACAAGGCATAGTTTTCCCTGCTGGCTCTTTGGGCGGGGGACCCATCTCCAGCCATAGGCCATTTTTGTGCCTGGCGCGACGCCAAGTGGGAAAGGGTGGTGTCGAGGTTGAAGGCAGCAGGAAAGCCTGCAGCCCCCAGGTCTGTGGGGCTACGCAAGCGGTTCCCAAAGAGCTTTAGAACAAGGCATAATTTTCCCTGCTGGCTCCTTGGGCGGGGGACCCATCTCCAGCCGTATGGCCATTTTTGTGCCTGGCGCGGCGCCCAGTGGGAAAGGGTGGTGTCGAGGCTGAAGGCAGCAGGAAAGCCCGCAGCTCCCAGGTCTGTGGAGCTACGCAAGTGGTTCCCAAAGAGCTTTAGAACAAGGCATAGTTTTCCTTGCTGGCTCTTTGGGCAGGGGACCCATCTCCAGCCATATGGCCATTTTTGTGCCTGATGCGGCGTCCAGTGGAAAAGGGTGGCTTTGAGGTTGAAGGCAGCAGCAAAGCCTGCAGCCCCCAGGTCTGTGGGGCTACGCAAGCGGTTCCCAAAGAGCTTTAGAACAAGGCATAGTTTTCCCTGCTGGCTCTTTGGGTGGGGGACCCATCTCCAGCCGTATGGCTATTTTTGTGCCTGACGCGGTGCGTAGTGGCATAGGGTGGTTTTGAGGCTGAAGGCAGCAGGAAAGCCCGCAGCCCCCACGTCTGTGGGGCCAAGCAAGCGGTTCCCAAAGAGCTTTAGAACAAGGCATAGTTTTCCCTGCTGGCTCTTTGGGCGGGGGACCCATCTCCAGCCGTATGGCCATTTTTGTGCCTGGCGCGGTGCGTAGTGGGAAAGGGTGGTTTTGACGCTGAAGGCAGCAGCAAAGCCCGCAGCCCCCAGGTCTGTGGGGCTACGCAAGCGGTTCACCAAAGAGCTTTAGAACAAGGCATAGTTTTCCCTGCTGGCTCTTTGGGCGGGGGACCCATCTCCAGCCGTATGGCCATTTTTGTCCCTGGCCCGGCGCCAAGTGGGAAAGGGTGGTGTTGGGGCTGAAGGCAGCAGCAAAGACTGCAGCCCCCAGGTCTGTGGGGCCAAGCAAGCGGTTCCCAAAGAGCTTTAGAAGAAGGCATAGTTTTCCCTGCTGGCTCTTTGGGCATGGGACCCACCTCCAGCCGTATGGCCATTTTTGTGCCTGGCAAGGCGCCAAGTGGGAAAGGGTGGCTTTGAGGCTGAAGGCAGCAGCAAAGCCCGCAGCCCCCAGGTCTGTGGGGCTACGCAAGCGGTTCCCAAAGAGCTTTAGAACAAGGCATAGTTTTCCCTGCTGGCTCTTTGGGCGGGGGACCCATCTCCAGCCGTATGGCCATTTTTGTGCCTGGCGCGGCGCCAAGTGGGAAAGGGTGGTGTCGAGGCTGAAGGCAGCAGGAAAGCCCGCAGCCCCCAGGTCTGTGGGGCCAAGCAAGCGGTTCCCAAAGAGCTTTAGAACAAGGCATAGTTTTCCCTGCTGGCTCTTTGGGCATGGGACCCATCTCCAGCCATAGGCCATTTTTGTGCTTGATAGGGCGCCAAGTGGGAAAGGGTGGCTTTGAGGCTGAAGGCAGCAGCAAAGACTGCAGCCCCCAGGTCTGTGGGGCCAAGCAAGCGGTTCCCAAAGAGCTTTAGAACAAGGCATAGTTTTCCCTGCTGGCTCTTTGGGCGGGGGACCCATCTCCAGCCACAGGCCATTTTTGTGCCTGGCCCGGCGCCCAGTGGGAAAGGGTGGCTTTGAGGCTTGAAGGCAGCAGGAAAGCCCGCAGCCCCCAGGTCTGTAGGGCTACGCAAGCGGTTCCCAAAGAGCTTTAAATCAAGGCATAATTTTCCCTGCTGGCTCTTTGGGCGGGGGACCCATCTCCAGCCGTATGGCCATTTTTGTGCCTGGCCGGGAGCCAAGTGGGAAAGGGTGGTTTTGAGGCTGAAGGCAGCAGGAAAGCCCGCAGCCCCCAGGTCTGTGGGGCTACGCAAGCGGTTCCCAAAGAGCTTTAGAACAAGGCATAGTTTTCCCTGCTGGCTCTTTGGGCATGGGACCCATCTCCAGCCATAGGCCATTTTTGTGCTTGATAGGGCGCCAAGTGGGAAAGGGTGGTGTCGAGGCTGAAGGCAGCAGCAAAGCCCGCAGCCCCCAGGTCTGTGGGGCTACGCAAGCGGTTCCCAAAGAGCTTTAGAACAAGGCATAGTTTTCCCTGCTGGCTCTCTGGGCGGGGGACCCATCTCCAGCCGTATGGCCATTTTTGAGCCTGGCGCGGCGCCAGGTGGGAAAGGGTGGCTTTGAGGCTGAAGGCAGGAGCAAAGCCTGCAGCCCCCAGGTCTGTGGTGCTACGCAAGCGGTTCCCAAAGAGCTTTAGAACAAGTCATAGTTTTCCCAGCTGGCTCTTAGGGCATGGGACCCATCTCCAGCCATAGGCCATTTTTGTGCCTGGCACGAAGCCAAGTGGGAAAGGGTGCTGTCGAGGCTGAAGGCAGCAGGAAAGCCTGCAGCCCCCAGGTGTGTGGGGCTACGCAAGCGGTTCCCAAAGAGCTTTAGAACAAGGCATAGTTTTCCCTGCTGGCTCTTTGGGCGGGGGACCCATCTCCAGCCGTATGGCTATTTTTGTGCCTGGCGCGGTGCGTAGTGGCATAGGATGGTTTTGAGGCTGAAGGCAGCAGGAAAGCCTGCAGCCCCCAGGTCTGTGCGGCTACACAAGCGGTTCCCAAAGAGCTTTAGAACAAGGCATAGTTTTCACTGCTGGCTCTTTGGGCGGGGGACCCATCTCCAGCCGTATGGCCATTTTTGTGCCTGGCGCGGTGCGTAGTGGCATAGGATGGTTTTGAGGCTGAAGGCAGCAGGAAAGCCTGCAGCCCCCAGGTCTGTGCGGCTACACAAGCGGATCACAAAGATCTTTAGAACAAGGCATAGTTTTCCCTGCTGGCTCTTTGGGCGGGGGACCCATCTCCAGCCGTACGGCCATTTTTGCGCCTGGCCCGGCGCAAAGTGGGAAAGGGTGGCTTTGAGGCTGAAGGCAGCAGCAAAGCCCGCAGCCCCCAGGTCTGTGCGGCTACGCAAGCGGTTCCCAAAGAGCTTTAGAACAAGGCATAGTTTTCCCTGCTGGCTCTTTGGGCGGGAGACCCATCTCCAGCCATAGGCCATTTTTGTGCCTGGCGCGACGCCAAGTGGGAAAGGGTGTTGTCGAGGCTGAAGGCAGCAGGAAAGCCCGCAGCCCCCAGGTCTGTGGGGCCACACAAGCGGTTCCCAAAGAGCTTTAGAACAAGGCATAGTTTTCCCTGCTGGCTCTTTGGGCGGGGGACCCATCTCCAGCCGTATGGCCATTTTTGTGCCTGGCGCGGCGCCAAGTGGGAAAGGGTGGCTTTGAGGCTGAAGGCAGCAGCAAAGCCCGCAGCCCCCAGGTCTGTGGGGCTACGCAAGCAGTTCCCAAAGAGCTTTAGAACAAGGCATAGTTTTCCCTGCTGGCTCTTTAGGCATGGGACCCATCTCCAGCCATAGGCCATTTTTGTGCCTGATAGGGCGCCAAGTGGGAAAGGGTTGCTTTGAGGCTGAAGACAGCAGGAAAGCCCGCAGCCCCCAGGTCTGTGGGGCTACGCAAGCGGTTCCGAAAAAGCTTTAGAACAAGGCATAGTTTTCCCTGTTGGCTCTTTGGGCATGGGACCCATCTCCAGCCATAGGCCATTTTTGTGCCTGGCGCGACGCCAAGTGGGAAAGGGTGGTGTCGAGGTTGAAGGCAGCAGGAAAGCCTGCAGCCCCCAGGTCTGTGGGGCTACACAAGCGGTTCCCAAAGAGCTTTAGAACAAGGCATAGTTTTCCCTGCTGGCTCTTTGGGCATGGGACCCATCTCCAGCCGTATGGCCTTTTTTGTGCCTGGCGCGGCGCCAAGTGGGAAAGGGTGGTTTCGAGGCTGAAGGCAGCAGGAAAGCCCGCAGCCCCCAGGTCTCTGGGGCTACGCAAGCGGTTCCCAAAGAGCTTTAGAACAAGGCATAGTTTTCCCTGCTGGCTCTTTGGGCGGGGGACCCATCTCCAGCCGTATGGCCATTTTTGTGCCTAGCGCGGCGCCAAATGGGAAAGGGTGGCTTTGAGGCTGAAGGCAGCAGGAAAGTCTGCAGCCCCCAGGTCTGTGGGGCTACGCAAGCGGTTCCCAAAGAGCTTTAGAACAAGGCATAGTCTTCCCTGCTGGCTCTCTGGGCCGGGGACCCATCTCCAGCCATAGGCCATTTTTGTGCCTGGCGCAGTGCCAAGTGGGAAAGGGTGGTGTCGAGGCTGAAGGCAGCAGCAAAGCCGGCAGCCCCCAGGTCTGTGGGGCTACGCAAGCGTTTCCCAAAGAGCTTTAGAACAAGGCATAGTTTTCCCTGCTCGCTCTTTGGGCGGGGGACCCATCTCCAGCCATAGGCCATTTTTGTGCCTGGCGCGGCGCCAAGTGGGAAAGGGTGGTGTCGAGGCTGAAGGCAGCAGGAAAGCCTGCAGGCCCCACGTCTGTGGGGCTACGCAAGTGGTTCCCAAAGAGCTTTAGAACAAGGCATAGTTTTCCCTGCTGGCTCTTTGGGCGGGGGACCCATCTCCAGCCATAGGCCATTTTTGTGCCTGGCGCGGCGCCAAGTGGGAAAGGGTGGCTTTGAGGCTGAAGGCAGCAGGAAAGCCTGCAGCCCCCAGGTCTGTGGGGCTACGCAAGCGGTTCCCAAAGAGCTTTAGAACAAGGCATAGTTTTCCCTGCTGGCTCTTTGGGCGGGGGACCCATCTCCAGCCGTATGGCCATTTTTGTGCCTGGCCCGGCGCCAAGTGGGAAAGGGTGGTGTCGAGGCTGAAGGCAGCAGGAAAGCCCACAGCCCCCAGGTCTGTGGGGCTACGCAAGCGGTTCCCAAAGAGCTTTAGAACAAGGCATAGTTTTCCCTGCTGGCTCTTTGGGCGGGGGACCCATCTCCAGCCGTATGGCCATTTTTGTGCCTGGCGCGGTGCGTAGTGTGAAAGGGTGGTTTTGAGGCTGAAGGCAGCAGGAAAGCCTGCAGCCCACAGCTCTGTGGGGCCAAGGAAGCTGTTCCCAAAGAGCTTTAGAACAAGGCATAGTTTTCCGTGATGGCTCTTTGGGCATGGGACCCATCTCCAGCCATAGGCCATTTTTGTGCCTGGCGCGGTGCGTAATGGGAAAGGGTGGCTTTGAGGCTGAAGGCAGCAGGAAAGCCCGCAGCCCCCAGGTCTGTGGGGCTACGCAAGCGGTTCCCAAAGAGCTTTAGAACAAGGCATAGTTTTCCTTGCTGGCTCTTTGGGCATGAGACCCATCTTCAGCCATAGGCCATTTTTGTGCCTGGCCCGGCGCCAAGTGGGAAAGGGTGGTGTCGAGGCTGAAGGCAGCAGCAAAGCCCAAAGCCCCCAGGTCTGTGGGGCTACGCAAGCGGTTCCCAAAGAGCTTTAGAACAAGGCATAGTTTTCCCTGCTGGCTCTTTGGGCGGGGGACCCATCTCCAGCCATAGGCCATTTTTGTGCCTGGCGCGACGCCAAGTGGGAAAGGGTGGTGTCGAGGTTGAAGGCAGCAGGAAAGCCTGCAGCCCCCAGGTCTGTGGGGCTACGCAAGCGGTTCCCAAAGAGCTTTAGAACAAGGCATAGTTTTCCCTGCTGGCTCCTTGGGCGGGGGACCCATCTCCAGCCGTATGGCCATTTTTGTGCCTGGCGCGGCGCCCAGTGGGAAAGGGTGGTGTCGAGGCTGAAGGCAGCAGGAAAGCCCGCAGCTCCCAGGTCTGTGGAGCTACGCAAGTGGTTCCCAAAGAGCTTTAGAACAAGGCATAGTTTTCCTTGCTGGCTCTTTGGGCAGGAGACCCATCTCCAGCCATATGGCCATTTTTGTGCCTGATGCGTCGTCCAGTGGAAAAGGGTGGCTTTGAGGTTGAAGGCAGCAGCAAAGCCTGCAGCCCCCAGGTCTGTGGGGCTACGCAAGCGGTTCCCAAAGAGCTTTAGAACAAGGCATAGTTTTCCCTGCTGGCTCTTTGGGCGGGGAACCCATCTCCAGCTGTATGGCCATTTTTGTGCCTGGCGCGGTGCCAAGTGGGAAAGGGTGGTGTCGAGTCTGAAGGCAGCAGGAAAGCCCGCAGCCCCCAGGTCTGTGGGGCTACGCAAGCGGTTCCCAAAGAGCTTTAGAACAAGGCATAGTTTTCCCTGCTTGTTCTTTGGGCGGGGGACCCATCTCCAGCCGTATGGCCATTTTTGTGCCTGGCGCGGCGCCAAGTGGGAATGGGTGGTGTCGAGTCTGAAGGCAGCAGGAAAGCCTGCAGCCCCCAGGTCTGTGGGGCTACGCAAGCGGTTCCCAAAGAGCTTTAGAACAAGGCATAGTTTCCCTGCTGGCTCTTTGGGCGGGGGACCCATCTCCAATCGTATGGCCATTTTTGTGCCTGGCGCGGCGCCAAGTGGGAAAGGGTGGTGTCGAGGCTGAAGGCAGCAGGAAAGCCCGCAACCCCCAGGTCTGTGGGGCTACGCAAGCGGTTCCCAAAGAGCTTTAGAACAAGGCATAGTCTTCCCTGCTGGCTCTTTTGGCATGGGACCCATCTCCAGCCGTATGGCAATTTTTGTGCCTGGCCCGGCGCCAAGTGGGAAAGGGTGGTTTTGAGGCTGAAGGCAGCAGCAAAGCCCGCAGCCCCCAGGTCTGTGGGGCTACGCAAGCGGTTCCCAAAGAGCTTTAGAACAAGGCATAGTTTTCCCTGCTGGCTCTTTGGGCGGGGGACCCATCTCCAGCCGTATGGCCATTTTTGTGCCTGGCGCGGCGCCAAGTGGGAAAGGGTGATGTCGAGGCTGAAGGCAGCAGCAAAGCCCGCAGCCCCCACGTCTGTGGGGCTACGCAAGCGGTTCCCAAAGAGCTTTAGAACAAGGCATAGTTTTCCCTGCTGGCTCTTTGGGCGGGGGACCCATCTCCAGCCGTATGGCCATTTTTGTGCCTAGCGCGGCGCCAAGTGGGAAAGGGTGGTGTCGAGGCTGAAGGCAGCAGGAAAGCCCGCAGCCCCCAAGTCTGTGGGGCTACGCAAGCGGTTCCCAAAGAGCTTTAGAACAAGGCATAGTTTTCCCTGCTGGCTCTTTGGGCGGGGGACCCATCTCCAGCCGTATGGCCATTTTTGTGCCTGGCACGGCGCCAAGTGGGAAAGGGTGGTGTCGAGGCTGAAGGCAGCAGCAAAGCCCGCAGCCCCCTGGTCTGTAGGGCTACGCAAGCGGTTCCCAAAGAGCTTTAGAACAAGGCATAGTTTTCCCTGCTGGCTCTTTGGGCGGGGGACCCATCTCCAGCCGTATGGCCATTTTTGTGCCTGGCGCGGTGCCAAGTGTGAAAGGGTGGCTTTGAGGCTGAAGGCAGGAGCAAAGCCTGCAGCCCTAAGGTCTGTGGGGCTACGCAAGCGGTTCCCAAAGAGCTTTAGAACAAGGCATAGTTTTCCCTGCTGGCTCTTTGGGCATGGGACCCATCTCCAGCCATAGGCCATTTTTCTGCCAGGCGCGATGCCAAGTGGGAAAGGGTGGTGTCGAGTCTGAAGGCAGCAGGAAAGCCCGCAGGCCCCAGGTCTGTGGGGCTACGCAAGCGGTTCCCAAAGAGCTTTAGAACAAGGCATAGTTTTCCCTGCTGGCTCTTTGGGCGGGGGACCCATCTCCAGCCGTATGGCCATTTTTGTGCCTGGCGCGGCGCCAAGTGGGAAAGGGTGGTGTCGAGGCTGAAGGCAGCAGGAGAGCCCGCAGCCCCCAGGTCTGTGGGGCTACGCAAGCGGTTCCCAAAGAGCTTTAGAACAAGGCATAGTTTTCCCTGCTGGCTCTTTGGGCATGGGACCCATCTCCAGCCGTATGGCCATTTTTGTGCCTGGCGCAGTGCGTAGTGGGAAAGGGTGGTTTTGAGGCTGAAGGCAGCAGGAAAGCCTGCAGCCCCCAGGTCTGTGGGGCCAAGCAAGCGGTTCCCAAAGAGCTTTAGAACAAGGCATAGTTTTCCCTGCTGGCTCTTTGGGCATGGGACCCATCTCCAGCCATAGGCCATTTTTGTGCCTGATAGGGCGCCAAGTGGGAAAGGGTGGCTTTGAGGCTGAAGGCAGCAGGAAAGCCCGCAGCCCCAGGTCTGTAGGGCTACGCAAGCGGTTCCCAAAGAGCTTCAGAACAAGGCATAGTTTTCCCTGCTGGCTCTTTGGGCATGGGACCCATCTCCAGCCATAGGCCATTTTTCTGCCTGGCGCGGTGCCAAGTGGGAAAGGGTGGTGTCGAGTCTGAAGGCAGCAGGAAAGCCTGCAGCCCCCAGGTCTGTGGGGCTACGCAAGCGGTTCCCAAAGAGCTTTAGAACAAGGCATAATTTTCCCTGCTGGCTCTTTGGGCGGGGGACCCATCTCCAGCCGTATGGCCATTTTTGTGCCTGGCGCGGCGCCAAGTGGGAAAGGGTGGTGTCGAGTCTGAAGGCAGCAGGAAAGCCTGCAGCCCCCAGGTCTGTGGGGCTACGCAAGTGGTTCCCAAAGAGCTTTAGAACAAGGCATAGTTTTCCCTGCTGGCTCTTTGGGCGGGGGACCCATCTCCAGCCGTATGGCCAATTTGTGCCTAGCGCGACGCCAAGTGGGAAAGGGTGGCTTTGAGTCTGAAGGCAGCAGCAAAGCCTGCAGCCCCCAGGTCTGTGGGGCTACGCAAGCGGTTCCCAAAGAGCTTTAGAACAATGCATAGTTTTCCTTGCTGGGTCTTTGGGCATGGGACCCATCTCCAGCCATAGGCCATTTTTGTGCCTGATAGGGCGCCAAGTGGGAAAGGGTTGCTTTGAGGCTGAAGACAGCAGGAAAGCCCGCAGCCCCCAGGTCTGTGGGGCTACGCAAGCGGTTCCCAAAGAGCTTTAGAACAAGGCATAGTTTTCCCTGCTGGCTCTTTGGGCAGGGGACCCATCTGCAGACATATGGCCATTTTTGTGCCTGGCACGACGCCAAGTGGGAAAGGGTGGCTTTGACGCTGAAGGCAGCAGGAAAGCCCGCAGCCCCCAGGTCTGTGGGGCTACGCAAGCGGTTCCCAAAGAGCTTTAGAACAAGGCATAGTTTTCCCTACTGGCTCTTTGGGCGGGAGACCCATCTCCAGCCATAGGCCATTTTTGTGCCTGGCGCGACGCCAAGTGGGAAAGGGTGTTGTCGAGGCTGAAGGCAGCAGGAAAGCCCGCAGCCCCCAGGTCTGTGGGGCTACGCAAGCGGTTCCCAAAGAGCTTTAGAACAAGGCCTAGTTTTCCCTGCTGGCTCTTTGGGCGGGGGACCCATATCCAGCCATAGGCCATTTTTGTGCCTGGCGCGACGCCAAGTGGGAAAGGGTGGTGTCGAGGTTGAAGGCAGCAGGAAAGCCTGCAGCCCCCAGGTCTGTGGGGCTACACAAGCGGTTCCCAAAGAGCTTTAGAACAAGGCATAGTTTTCCCTGCTGGCTCTTTGGGCATGGGACCCATCTCCAGCCGTATGGCCATTTTTGTGCCTGGCGCGGCGCCAAGTGGGAAAGGGTGGTGTCGAGGCTGAAGGCAGCAGGAAAGCCCGCAGCCCCCAGGTCTCTGGGGCTACGCAAGCGGTTCCCAAAGAGCTTTAGAACAAGGCATAGTTTTCCCTGCTGGCTCTTTGGGCGGGGGACCCTACTCCAGCCGTATGGCCATTTATGCCTAGCGCGGCGCCAAATGGGAAAGGGTGGCTTTGAGGCTGAAGGCAGCAGGAAAGCCTGCAGCCCCCAGGTCTGTGGGGCTACGCAAGCGGTTCCCAAAGAGCTTTAGAACAAGGCATAGTCTTCCCTGCTGGCTCTCTGGGCCGGGGACCCATCTCCAGCCATAGGCCATTTTTGTGCCTGGCGCAGTGCCAAGTGGGAAAGGGTGGTGTCGAGGCTGAAGGCAGCAGGAAAGCCCGCAGCCACCAGGTCTGTGGGGCTACGCAAGCGGTTCCCAAAGAGCTTTAGAACAAGGCATAGTTTTCCCTGCTGGCTCTTTGGGCGGGGGACCCATCTCCAGCCATAGGCCATTTTTGTGCCTGGCGCGGCGCCAAGTGGGAAAGGGTGGTGTCGAGGCTGAAGGCAGCAGGAAAGCCTGCAGGCCCCACGTCTGTGGGGCTACGCAAGTGGTTCCCAAAGAGCTTTAGAACAAGGCATAGTTTTCCCTGCTGGCTCTTTGGGCGGGGGACCCATCTCCAGCCATAGGCCATTTTTGTGCCTGGCGCGGCGCCAAGTGGGAAAGGGTGGCTTTGAGGCTGAAGGCAGCAGGAAAGCCTGCAGCCCCCAGGTCTGTGGGGCTACGCAAGCGGTTCCCAAAGAGCTTTAGAACAAGGCATAGTTTTCCCTGCTGGCTCTTTGGGCGGGGGACCCATCTCCAGCCGTATGGCCATTTTTGTGCCTGGCCCGGCGCCAAGTGGGAAAGGGTGGTGTCGAGGCTGAAGGCAGCAGCAAAGCCCACAGCCCCCAGGTCTGTGGGGCTACGCAAGCGGTTCCCAAAGAGCTTTAGAACAAGGCATAGTTTTCCCTGCTGGCTCTTTGGGCGGGGGACCCATCTCCAGCCGTATGGCCATTTTTGTGCCTGGCGCGGTGCGTAGTGTGAAAGGGTGGTTTTGAGGCTGAAGGCAGCAGGAAAGCCTGCAGCCCACAGCTCTGTGGGGCCAAGGAAGCTGTTCCCAAAGAGCTTTAGAACAAGGCATAGTTTTCCGTGATGGCTCTTTGGGCATGGGACCCATCTCCAGCCATAGGCCATTTTTGTGCCTGGCGCGGTGCGTAGTGGGAAAGGGTGGCTTTGAGGCTGAAGGCAGCAGGAAAGCCCGCAGCCCCCAGGTCTGTGGGGCTACGCAAGCGGTTCCCAAAGAGCTTTAGAACAAGGCATAGTTTTCCTTGCTGGCTCTTTGGGCATGGGACCCATCTCCAGCCATAGGCCATTTTTGTGCCTGGCCCGGCGCCAAGTGTGAAAGGGTGGTGTCGAGGCTGAAGGCAGCAGCAAAGCCGGAAGCCCCCAGGTCTGTAGGGCTACGCAAGCGGTTCCCAAAGAGCTTTAGAACAAGGCATAGTTTTCCCTGCTGGCTCTTTGGGCATGGAACCCATCTCCAGCCGTATGGCCATTTTTGTGCCTGGCGCGGCGCCAAGTGGGAAAGGGTGTTGTCGAACATGAAGGCAGCAGGAAAGCCCACAGCCCCCAGGTGTGTGGGGCTACGCAAGCGGTTCCCAAAGAGCTTTAGAACAAGGCATAGTTTTCCCTGCTGGCTCTTTGGGCGGGGGACCCATCTCCAGCCATAGGCCATTTTTGTGCCTGGCGCGACGCCAAGTGGGAAAGGGTGGTGTCGAGGTTGAAGGCAGCAGGAAAGCCTGCAGCCCCCAGGTCTGTGGGGCTACGCAAGCGGTTCCCAAAGAGCTTTAGAACAAGGCATAGTTTTCCCTGCTGGCTCCTTGGGCGGGGGACCCATCTCCAGCCGTATGGCCATTTTTGTGCCTGGCGCGGCGCCAAGTGGGAAAGGGTGGCTTTGAGGCTGAAGGCAGCAGGAAAGCCCGCAGCTCCCAGGTCTGTGGAGCTACGCAAGTGGTTCCCAAAGAGCTTTAGAACAAGGCATAGTTTTCCTTGCTGGCTCTTTGGGCAGGGGACCCATCTCCAGCCATATGGCCATTTTTGTGCCTGATGCGGCGTCCAGTGGAAAAGGGTGGCTTTGAGGTTGAAGGCAGCAGCAAAGCCTGCAGCCCCCAGGTCTGTGGGGCTACGCAAGCGGTTCCCAAAGAGCTTTAGAACAAGGCATAGTTTTCCCTGCTGGCTCTTTGGGCGGGGGACCCATCTCCAGCTGTATGGCCATTTTTGTGCCTGGCGCAGTGCCAAGTGGGAAAGGGTGGTGTCGAGGCTGAAGGCAGCAGGAAAGCCCGCAGCCCCCAGGTCTGTGGGGCTACGCAAGCGGTTCCCAAAGAGCTTTAGAACAAGGCATAGTTTTCCCTGCTTGTTCTTTGGGCGGGGGACCCATCTCCAGCCGTATGGCCATTTTTGTGCCTGGCGCAGCGCCAAGTGGGAATGGGTGGTGTCGAGTCTGAAGGCAGCAGGAAAGCCTGCAGCCCCCAGGTCTGTGGGGCTACGCAAGCGGTTCCCAAAGAGCTTTAGAACAAGGCATAGTTTTCCCTGCTGGCTCTTTGGGCGGGGGACCCATCTCCAATCGTATGGCCATTTTTGTGCCTGGCGCGGTGCGTAGTGGGAAAGGGTGGTTTTGAGGCTGAAGGCAGCAGGAAAGCCCGCAACCCCCAGGTCTGTGGGGCTACGCAAGCGGTTCCCAAAGAGCTTTAGAACAAGGCATAGTCTTCCCTGCTGGCTCTTTTGGCATGGGACCCATCTCCAGCCGTATGGCAATTTTTGTGCCTGGCCGGGGGCCAAGTGGGAAAGGGTGGTTTTGAGGCTGAAGGCAGCTGCAAAGCCCGCAGCCCCCAGGTCTGTGGGGCTACGCAAGCGGTTCCCAAAGAGCTTTAGAACAAGGCATAATTTTCCCTGCTGGCTCTTTGGGCGGGGGACCCATCTCCAGCCGTATGGCCATTTTTGTGCCTGGCGCGGCGCCAAGTGGGAAAGGGTGGTGTCGAGGCTGAAGGCAGCAGGAAAGCCTGCAGCCCCCAGGTCTGTGGGGCTACGCAAGCGGTTCCCAAAGAGCTTTAGAACAAGGCATAGTTTTCCCTGCTGGCTCCTTGGGCGGGGGACCCATCTCCAGCCGTATGGCCATTTTTGTGCCTGGCGCGGCGCCCAGTGGGAAAGGGTGGTGTCGAGGCTGAAGGCAGCAGGAAAGCCCGCAGCTCCCAGGTCTGTGGAGCTACGCAAGTGGTTCCCAAAGAGCTTTAGAACAAGGCATAGTTTTCCCTGCTTGTTCTTTGGGCAGGGGACCCATCTCCAACCGTATGGCCATTTTTGTGCCTGGCGCGGCGCCAAGTGGGAATGGGTGGTGTCGAGTCTGAAGGCAGCAGGAAAGCCTGCAGCCCCCAGGTCTGTGGGGCTACGCAAGCGGTTCCCAAAGAGCTTTAGAACAAGGCATAGTTTTCCCTGCTGGCTCTTTGGGCGGGGGACCCATCTCCAATCGTATGGCCATTTTTGTGCCTGGCGCGGTGCGTAGTGGGAAAGGGTGGTTTTGAGGCTGAAGGCAGCAGGAAAGCCCGCAACCCCCAGGTCTGTGGGGCTACGCAAGCGGTTCCCAAAGAGCTTTAGAACAAGGCATAGTCTTCCCTGCTGGCTCTTTTGGCATGGGACCCATCTCCAGCCGTATGGCAATTTTTGTGCCTGGCCGGGGGCCAAGTGGGAAAGGGTGGTTTTGAGGCTGAAGGCAGCAGCAAAGCCCGCAGCCCCCAGGTCTGTGGGGCTACGCAAGCGGTTCCCAAAGAGCTTTAGAACAAGGCATAGTTTTCCCTGCTGGCTCTTTGGGCGGGGGACCCATCTCCAGCCGTATGGCCATTTTTGTGCCTGGCGCGGCGCCAAGTGGGAAAGGGTGGTGTCGAGGCTGAAGGCAGCAGGAGAGCCCGCAGCCCCCAGGTCTGTGGGGCTACGCAAGCGGTTCCCAAAGAGCTTTAGAAGAAGGCATAGTTTTCCCTGCTGGCTCTTTGGGCGGGGGACCCATCTCCAGCCGTATGGCCATTTTTGTGCCTAGCGCGGCGCCAAGTGGGAAAGGGTGGTGTCGAGGCTGAAGGCAGCAGGAAAGCCCGCAGCCCCCAGGTCTGTGGGGCTACGCAAGCGGTTCCCAAAGAGCTTTAGAACAAGGCATAGTTTTCCCTGCTGGCTCTTTGGGCGGGGGACCCATCTCCAGCCGTATGGCCATTTTTGTGCCTGGCACGGCGCCAAGTGGGAAAGGGTGGTGTCGAGGCTGAAGGCAGCAGCAAAGCCCGCAGCCCCCAGGTCTGTAGGGCTACGCAAGCGGTTCCCAAAGAGCTTTAGAACAAGGCATAGTTTTCCCTGCTGGCTCTTTGGGCGGGGGACCCATCTCCAGCCGTATGGCCATTTTTGTGCCTGGCGCGGTGCCAAGTGTGAAAGGGTGGTTTTGAGGCTGAAGGCAGGAGCAAAGCCTGCAGCCCTAAGGTCTTTGGGGCTACGCAAGCGGTTCCCAAAGTGCTTTAGAACAAGGCATAGTTTTCCCTGCTGGCTGTTAGGGCATGGGACCCATCTCCAGCCATAGGCCATTTTTCTGCCAGGCGCGATGCCAAGTGGGAAAGGGTGGTGTCGAGTCTGAAGGCAGCAGGAAAGCCTGCAGCCCCGAGGTCTGTGGGGCTACGCAAGCGGTTCCCAAAGAGCTTTAGAACAAGGCATAGTTTTCCCTGCTGGCTCTTTGGGCGGGGGACCCATCTCCAGCCGTATGGCCAATTTGTGCCTAGCGCGACGCCAAGTGAGAAAGGGTGGCTTTGAGGCTGAAGGCAGCAGCAAAGCCCACAGCCCCCAGGTCTGTGGGGCTACGCAAGCGGTTCCCAAAGAGCTTTAGAACAAGGCATAGTTTTCCCTGCTGGCTCTTTGGGCGGGGGACCCATCTCCAGCCGTATGGCCATTTTTGTGCCTGGCGCGGCGCCAAGTGGGAAAGGGTGGTGTCGAGGCTGAAGGCAGCAGGAGAGCCCGCAGCCCCCAGGTCTGTGGGGCTACGCAAGCGGTTCCCAAAGAGCTTTAGAACAAGGCATAGTTTTCCCTGCTGGCTCTTTGGGCATGGGACCCATCTCCAGCCGTATGGCCATTTTTGTGCCTGGCGCAGTGCGTAGTGGGAAAGGGTGGTTTTGAGGCTGAAGGCAGCAGGAAAGCCTGCAGCCCCCAGGTCTGTGGGGCCAAGCAAGCGGTTCCCAAAGAGCTTTAGAACAAGGCATAGTTTTCCCTGATGGCTCTTTGGGCATGGGACCCATCTCCAGCCATAGGCCATTTTTCTGCCTGGCGCGGTGCCAAGTGGGAAACGGTGGCTTTGAGGCTGAAGACAGCAGGAAAGCCTGCAGCCCCCAGGTCTGTGGGGCTACGCAAGCGGTTCCCAAAGAGCTTTAGAACAAGGCATAGTTTTCCCTGCTGGCTCTTTGGGCGGGGGACCCATCTCCAGCCGTATGGCCATTTTTGTGCCTGGCGCGGCGCCAAGTGGGAAAGGGTGGTGTCGAGTCTGAAGGCACCAGGAAAGCCTGCAGCCCCCAGGTCTGTGGGGCTACGCAAGTGGTTCCCAAAGAGCTTTAGAACAAGGCATAGTTTTCCCTGCTGGCTCTTTGGGCGGGGGACCCATCTCCAGCCGTATGGCCATTTTTGTGCCTGGCGCGGCGCCAAGTGGGAAAGGGTGGTGTCGAGGCTGAAGGCAGCAGGAAAGCCCGCAGCCCCCAGGTCTGTGTGGCTACGCAAGCGGTTCCCAAAGAGCTTTAGAACAAGGCCTAGTTTTCCCTGCTGGCTCTTTGGGCGGGGGACCCATCTCCAGCCATAGACCATTTTTGTGCCTAGCGCGGCGCCAAGTGGGAAAGGGTGGCTTTGAGGCTGAAGGCAGCAGGAGAGCCTGCAGCCCCCAGGTCTGTGCGGCTACGCAAGCGGTTCCCAAAGAGCTTTAGAACAAGGCATAGTTTTCCCTGCTGGCTCTTTGGGCGGGGGACCCATCTCCAGCCGTATGGCCATTTTTGTGCCTGGCGCGGCGCCAAGTGGGAAAGGGTGATGTCGAGGCTGAAGGCAGCAGGAAAGCCCGCAGCCCCCAGGTCTGTGTGGCTACGCAAGCGGTTCCCAAAGAGCTTTAGAACAAGGCATAGTTTTCACTGCTGGCTCTTTGGGCGTGGGACCCATCTCCAGCCGTATGGCCATTTTTGTGCCTGGCCCGGCGCGAAGCGGGAAAGGGTGGCTTTGAGGCTGAAGGCAGCAGCAAAGCCCACAGCCCCGAGATCTGTGGGGCTACGCAAGCGGTTCCCAAAGAGCTTTAGAACAAGGCATAGTTTTCCCTGCTGGCTCTTTGGGCGGGGGACCCATCTCCAGCCGTATGGCCATTTTTGTGCCTGGCCCGGCGCCAAGTGGGAAAGGGTGGTGTCGAGGCTGAAGGCAGCAGGAAAGCCCACAGCCCCCAGGTCTGTGGGGCTACGCAAGCGGTTCCCAAAGAGCTTTAGAACAAGGCATAGTTTTCCCTGCTGGCTCTCTGGGCGGGGCACCCATCTGCAGCCATAGGCTGTTTTTGTGCCTGGCGCGGCGCCAAGTGGGAAAGGGTGTTGTCGAGGCTGAAGGCAGCAGCAAAGCCTGCAGGCCCCACGTCTGTGGGGCCACGCAAGCGGTTCCCAAAGAGCTTTAGAACAAGGCATAGTTTTCCTTGCTGGGTCTTTGGGCATGGGACCGATCTCCAGCCATAGGCCATTTTTTTGCCTGATGGAGTGCCAAGTGGGAAAGGGTGGCTTTGAGGCTGAAGGCAGCAGGAAAGCCTGCAGCCCCCAGGTCTGTGGGGCTACGCAAGCGGTTCCCAAAGAGCTTTAGAACAAGGCATAATTTTCCTTGCTGGCTCTCTGGGCGGGGGACCCATCTCCAGCCGTATGGCCATTTTTGTGCCTGATAGGACGCCAAGTGGGAAAGGGTGGCTTTGAGGCTGAAGGCAGCAGGAAAGCCCGCAGCCCCAGGTCTGTGCGGCTACGCAAGCGGTTCCCAAAGAGCTTTAGAACAAGGCATAGTTTTCCTTGCTGGCTCTCTGGGCGGGGGACCCATCTCCAGCCGTATGGCCATTTTTGTGCCTGGCGCGGCGCCAAGTGGGAAAGGGTGGTGACGAGGCTGAAGGCAGCAGGAAAGCCCGCAGCCCCCAGGTCTGTGGGGCTACGCAAGCGGTTCCCAAAGAGCTTTAGAACAAGGCATAGTTTTCCCTGCTGGCTCTTTGGGCGGGGGACCCATCTCCAGCCGTATGGCCATTTTTGTGCCTGGCGCGGCGCCAAGTGGGAAAGGGTGGTTTTGAGGCTGAAGGCAGCAGGAAAGCCCGCAGCCCCCAGGTCTGTGGGGCTACGCAAGCGGTTCCCAAAGAGCTTTAGAACAAGGCATAGTTTTCCCTGCTGGCTCTTTGGGCGGGGGACCCATCTCCAGCCGTATGGCCATTTTTGTGCCTGGCCCGGCGCCAAGCGGGAAACGGTGGCTTTGAGGCTGAAGGCAGCAGCAAAGCCCACACCCCGAGGTCTGTGGGGCTACGCAAGCGGTTCCCAAAGAGCTTTAGAAAAAGGCATAGTTTTCCCTGCTGGCTCTTTGGGCGGGGGACCCATCTCCAGCCGTATGGCCATTTTTGTGCTTGGCGCGGCGCCAAGTGGGAAAGGGTGGTGTCGAGGCTGAAGGCAGCAGGAAAGCCCACAGCCCCCAGGTCTGTGGGGCTACGCAAGTGGTTCCCAAAGAGCTTTAGAACAAGGCATAGTTTTCCCTGCTAGCTCTTTGGGCGGGGGACCCATCTCCAGCCGTATGGCCATTTTTGTGCCTGGCGCGGTGCGTAGTGGGAAAGGGTGGTTTTGAGGCTGAAGGCAGCAGGAAAGCCTGCAGCCCCCAGGTCTGTGGGGCCAAGCAAGCAGTTCCCAAAGAGCTTTAGAACAAGGCATAGTTTTCCCTGATGGCTCTTTGGGCATGGGACCCATCTCCAGGCATAGGCCATTTTTGTGCCTGATAGGGCGCCAAGTGGGAAAGGGTGGCTTTGAGGCTGAAGGCAGCAGGAAAGCCTGCAGCCCCCAGGTCTGTGGGGCTACGCAAGCGGTTCCCAAAGAGCTTTAGAACAAGGCATAGTTTTCCCTGCTGGCTCTTTGGACGGGGGACCCATTTCCAGCCGTATGGCCATTTTTGTGCCTGGCGCGGTGCGTAGTGGTAAAGGGTGGTTTTGACGCTGAAGGCAGCAGGAAAGCCCGCAGCCCCCAGGTCTGTGGGGCTACGCAAGCGGTTCCCAAAGAGCTTTAGAACAAGGCATAGTTTTCCCTGCTGGCTCTTTGGGCGGGGGACCCATCTCCAGCCGTATGGCCATTTTTGTGCCTGGCGCGGCGCCAAGTGGGAAAGGGTGGTTTTGAGGCTGAAGGCAGCAGCAAAGACTGCAGCCCCCAGGTCTGTGGGGCCAAGCAAGCGGTTCCCAAAGAGCTTTAGAACAAGGCATAGTTTTCCCTGCTGGCTCTTTGGGCATGGGACCCATCTCCAGCCATAGGCCATTTTTGTGCCTGGCGCGGCGCCAAGTGGGAAAGGGTGGCTTTGAGGCTGAAGGCAGCAGGAAAGCCTGCAGCCCCCAAGTCTCTGGGGCTACGCAAGCAGTTCCCAAAGAGCTTTAGAACAAGGCATAATTTTCCCTGCTGGCTCTCTGGGCGGGGGACCCATCTCCAGCCATAGGCCGTTTTTGTGCCTGGCGCGGCGCCAAGTGGGAAAGGGTGCTGTCGAGGCTGAAGGCAGCAGCAAAGCCTGCAGCCCCCAGGTCTGTGGGGCTATGCAAGCGGTTCCCAAAGAGCTTTAGAACAAGGCATAGTTTTCCCTGCTGGCTCTTTGGGCGGGGGACCCATCTCCAGTCGTATGGCTATTTTTATGCCTGGCGCGGTGCGTAGTGGGAAAGGGTGGTTTTGAGGCTGAAGGCAGCAGGAAAGCCCGCAGCCCCCAGGTCTTTGGGGCTACGCAAGCGGTTCCCAAAGAGCTTTAGAACAAGGCATAGTTTTCCCTGCTGGCTCTTTGGGCATGGGACCCATCTCCAGCCATAGGCCATTTTTGTGCCTGGCACGGCGCCAAGTGGGAAAGGGTGGTGTCGAGGCTGAAGGCAGCAGGAAAGCCCGCAGCCCCCATGTCTGTAGGGCTACGCAAGCGGTTCCCAAAGAGCTTTAGAACAAGGCATAGTTTTCCCTGCTGGCTCTCTGGGCATGGGACCGATCTCCAGCCATAGGCCATTTTTTTACCTGATGGAGTGCCAAGTGGGAAAGGGTGGCTTTGAGGCTGAAGGCAGCAGGAAAGCCTGCAGCCCCCAGGTCTGTGGGGCTACGCAAGCGGTTCCCAAAGAGCTTTAGAACAAGGCATAGTTTTCCCTGCTGGCTCTTTGGGCATGGGCCCCATCTCCAGCCATAGGCCATTTTTGTGCCTGATGCGGCGCCAAGTGGGAAAGGGTGGCTTTGAGGCTGAAGGCAGCAGGAAAGCCCGCAGCCCCCAGGTCTGTGCGGCTACGCAAGCGGTTCCCAAAGAGCTTTAGAACAAGGCAAAATTTTCCTTGCTGGCTCTCTGGGCGGGGGACCCATCTCCAGCCGTATGGCCATTTTTGTGCCTAGCGCGACGCCAAGTGGGAAAGGGTGGCTTTGAGGCTGAAGGCAGCAGGAAAGCCTGCAGCCCCCAGGTCTGTGGGGCTACGCAAGCGGTTCCCAAAGAGCTTTAGAACAAGGCATAGTTTTCCCTGCTGGCTCTTTGGGCATGGGACCCATCTCCAGCCATAGGCCATTTTTGTGCCTGGCGCGACACCAAGTGGGAAAGGGTGGCTTTGAGGCTGAAGGCAGCAGGAAAGCCCGCAGCGCCAGGTCTGTGGGGCTACGCAAGCGGTTCCCAAAGAGCTTTAGAACAAGGCATAATTTTCCTTGCTGGCTCTCTGGGCGGGGGACCCATCTCCAGCCGTATGGCCATTTTTGTGCCTGGCGCGGCGCCAAGTGGGAAAGGGTGGTGTCGAGGCTGAAGGCAGCAGGAAAGCCCGCAGCCCCCAGGTCTGTGGGGCTACGCAAGCGGTTCCCAAAGAGCTTTAGAACAAGGCATAGTTTTCCCTGCTGGCTCTTTGGGCGGGGGACCCATCTCCAGCCGTATGGCCATTTTTGTGCCTGGCGCGGTGCGTAGTGGGAAAGGGTGGTTTTGAGGCTGAAGGCAGCAGGAAAGCCTGCAGCCCCCAGGTCTGTGGGGCTATGCAAGCGGTTCCCAAAGAGCTTTAGAACAAGGCATAGTTTTCCCTGATGGCTCTTTGGGCATGGGACCCATCTCCAGCCATAGGCCATTTTTGTGCCTGATAGGGCGCCAAGTGGGAAAGGGTGGCTTTGAGGCTGAAGGCAGCAGGAAAGCCTGCAGCCCCCAGGTCTGTGGGGCTACGCAAGCGGTTCCCAAAGAGCTTTAGAAGAAGGCATAGTTTTCCCTGCTGGCTCTTTGGACGGGGGACCCATTTCCAGCCGTATGGCCATTTTTGTGCCTGGCGCGGTGCGTAGTGGTAAAGGGTGGTTTTGACGCTGAAGGCAGCAGGAAAGCCCGCAGCCCCCAGGTCTGTGCGGCTACGCAAGCGGTTCCCAAAGAGCTTTAGAACAAGGCATAGTTTTCCCTGCTGGCTCTTTGGGCGGGGGACCCATCTCCAGCCGTATGGCCATTTTTGTGCCTGGCGCGGTGCCAAGTGGGAAAGGGTGGTTTTGAGGCTGAAGGCAGCAGCAAAGCCTGCAGCCCCCAGGTCTGTGGGGCCAAGCAAGCTGTTCCCAAAGAGCTTTAGAACAAGGCATAGTTTTCCCTGCTGGCTCTTTGGGCATGGGACCCATCTCCAGCCATAGGCCATTTTTGTGCCTGGCGCGGCGCCAAGTGGGAAAGGGTGGCTTTGAGGCTGAAGGCAGCAGCAAAGCCTGCAGGCCCCACGTCTGTGGGGCCACGCAAGCGGTTCCCAAAGAGCTTTAGAACAAGGCATAGTTTTCCTTGCTGTGTCTTTGGGCATGGGACCGATCTCCAGCCATAGGCCATTTTTTTGCCTGATGGAGTGCCAAGTGGGAAAGGGTGGCTTTGAGGCTGAAGGCAGCAGGAAAGCCTGCAGCCCCCAGGTCTGTGGGGCTACGCAAGCGGTTCCCAAAGAGCTTTAGAACAAGGCATAGTTTTCCTTGCTGGCTCTTTGGGCATGGGACCCATCTCCAGCCATAGGCCATTTTTGTGCCTGATGCGGCGCCAAGTGGGAAAGGGTGGTTTTGAGGCTGAAGGCAGCAGGAAAGCCCGCAGCCCCCAGGTCTGTGCGGCTACGCAAGCGGTTCCCAAAGAGCTTTAGAACAAGGCATAATTTTCCTTGCTGGCTCTCTGGGCGGGGGACCCATCTCCAGCCGTATGGCCATTTTTGTGCCTAGCGCGACGCCAAGTGGGAAAGGGTGGCTTTGAGGCTGAAGGCAGCAGCAAAGCCCACAGCCCCCAGGTCTGTGGGGCTACGCAAGCGGTTCCCAAAGAGCTTTAGAACAAGGCATAGTTTTCCCTGCTGGCTCTTTGGGCATGGGACCCATCTCCAGCCATAGGCCATTTTTGTGCCTGGCGCGACGCCAAGTGGGAAAGGGTGGCTTTGAGGCTGAAGGCAGCAGGAAAGCCCGCAGCGCCAGGTCTGTGCGGCTACGCAAGCGGTTCCCAAAGAGCTTTAGAACAAGGCATAATTTTCCTTGCTGGCTCTCTGGGCGGGGGACCCATCTCCAGCCGTATGGCCATTTTTGTGCCTGGCGCGGCGCCAAGTGGGAAAGGGTGGTGTCGAGGCTGAAGGCAGCAGGAAAGCCCGCAGCCCCCAGGTCTGTGGGGCTACGCAAGCGGTTCCCAAAGAGCTTTAGAACAAGGCATAGTTTTCCCTGCTGGCTCTTTGGGCGGGGGACCCATCTCCAGCCGTATGGCCATTTTTGTGCTTGGCGCGGCGCCAAGTGGGAAAGGGTGGTTTTGACGCTGAAGGCAGCAGGAAAGCCCGCAGCCCCCAGGTCTGTGCGGCTACGCAAGCGGTTCCCAAAGAGCTTTAGAACAAGGCATAGTTTTCCCTGCTGGCTCTTTGGGCGGGGGACCCATCTCCAGCCGTATGGCCATTTTTGTGCCTGGTGCGGCGCCAAGTGGGAAAGGGTGGTTTTGAGGCTGAAGGCAGCAGCAAAGCCTGCAGCCCCCAGGTCTGTGGGGCTACGCAAGCGGTTCCCAAAGAGCTTTAGAACAAGGCATAGTTTTCCCTGCTGGCTCTTTGGGTGGGGGACCCATCTCCAGACGTATGGCTATTTTTGTGCCTGGCGCGGTGCGTAGTGGCATAGGGTGGTTTTGAGGCTGAAGGCAGCAGGAAAGCCCGCAGCCCCCACGTCTGTGGGCCCAAGCAAGCGGTTCCCAGAGAGCTTTAGAACAAGGCATAGTTTTCCCTGCTGGCTCTTTGGGCGGGGGACCCATCTCCAGCCATATGGCCATTTTTGTGCCTGGCGCGGTGCGTAGTGGGAAAGGGTGGTTTTGAGGCTGAAGGCAGCAGGAAAGCCCGCAGCCCCCATGTCTGTGGGGCCAAGCAAGCGGTTCCCAAAGAGCTTTAGAACAAGGCATAGTTTTCCCTGCTGGCTCTTTGGGCATGGGACCCATCTCCAGCCATAGGCCATTTTTGTGCCTGGCGCGGCGCCAAGTGGGAAAGGGTGGCTTTGAGGCTGAAGGCAGCAGCAAAGCCCGCAGCCCCCAGGTCTGTGGGGCTACGCAAGCGGTTCCCAAAGAGCTTTAGAACAAGGCATAGTTTTCCCTGCTGGCTCTTTGGGCGGGGGACCCATCTCCAGCCGTATGGCCATTTTTGTGCCTGATAGGGCGCCAAGTGGGAAAGGGTGGTGTCGAGGCTGAAGACAGCAGGAAAGCCTGCAGCCCCCAGGTCTGTGGGGCTACGCAAGCGGTTCCCAAAGAGCTTTAGAACAAGGCATAGTTTTCCCTGCTGGCTCTTTGGGCGGGGGACCCATCTCCAGCCGTATGGCCATTTTTGAGCCTGGCGCGGCGCCAGGTGGGAAAGGGTGGCTTTGAGGCTGAAGGCAGGAGCAAAGCCTGCAGCCCCCAGGTCTGTGGGGCTACGCAAGCGGTTCCCAAAGAGCTTTAGAACAAGGCATAGTTTTCCCTGCTGGCTCTTAGGGCGGGGGACCCATCTCCAGCCGTATGGCCATTTTTGAGCCTGGCGCGGCGCCAAGTGGGAAAGGGTGGTGTCGAGGCTGAAGGCAGCAGGAAAGCCCGCAGCCCCCTGGTCTGTGGGGCTACGCAAGCGGTTCCCAAAGAGCTTTAGAACAAGGCATAGTTTTCCCTGCTCGCTCTTTGGGCGGGGGACCCATCTCCAGCCGTATGGCCATTTTTGTGCCTGGCGAAGCCCCAAGAGGGAAAGGGTGGCTTTGAATCTGAAGGCAGCAGGAAAGCCCGCAGCCCCCAGGTCTGTGGGGCTACGCAAGCGGTTCCCAAAGAGCTTTAGAACAAGGCATAGTTTTCCCTGCTGGCTCTTTGGGCAGGGGACCCATCTCCAGCCGTATGGCCATTTTTGTGCCTGGCGCGGTGCGTAGTGGGAAAGGGTGGTGTTGAGGCTGAAGGCAGCAGCAAAGCCTGCAGCCCCCAGGTCTGTGGGGCCAAGCAAGCGGTTCCCAAAGAGCTTTAGAACAAGGCATAGTTTTCCCTGCTGGCTCTTTGGGCGGGGGACCCATCTCCAGCCGTATGGCCATTTTTGTGCCTGGCCCGGCGCCAAGTGGGAAAGGGTGGCTTTGAGGCTGAAGGCAGCAGCAAAGCCCGCAGCCCCCAGGTCTGTGGGGCTACGCAAGCGGTTCCCAAAGAGCTTTAGAACAAGGCATAGTTTTCCCTGCTGGCTCTCTGGGCGGGGGACCCATCTGCAGCCGTATGGCCATTTTTGAGCCTGGAGCAGTGCCAAGTGGGAAAGGGTGGCTTTGAGGCTGAAGGCAGCAGGAAAGCCCGCAGCCCCCAGGTCTGTGGGGCTACGCAAGCGGTTCCCAAAGAGCTTTAGAACAAGGCATAGTTTTCCCTGCTGGCTCTTTGGGCGGGGGACCCATCTCCAGCCGTATGGCCATTTTTGTGCCTGGCGCGGCGCCAAGTGGGAAAGGGTGGTGTCGAGGCTGAAGGCAGCAGGAAAGCCCGCAGCCCCCACGTCTGTGGGGCCAAGCAAGCGGTTCCCAAAGAGCTTTAGAACAAGGCATAGTTTTCCCTGCTGGCTCTTTGGGCCTGGGACCCATCTCCAGCCATAGGCCATTTTTGTGCTTGATAGGGCGCCAAGTGGGAAAGGGTGGCTTTGAGGCTTGAAGGCAGCAGGAAAGCCCGCAGCCCCCAGGTCTGTGGGGCTACGCAAGCGGTTCCCAAAGAGCTTTAGAACAAGGCATAATTTTCCCTGCTGGCTCCCTGGGCGGGGGACCCATCTCCAGCCGTATGGCCATTTTTGTGCCTGGCGCAGCGCCAAGTGGGAAAGGGTGGTTTTGAGGCTGAAGGCAGCAGCAAAGCCTGCAGCCCCCAGGTCTGTGGGGCTACGCAAGCGGTTCCCAAAGAGCTTTAGAACAAGGCATAGTTTTCCCTGCTGGCTCTTTGGGCGGGGGACCCATCTCCAGCCGTATGGCCATTTTTGTGCCTGGCCGGGGGCCAAGTGGGAAAGGGTGGTTTTGAGGCTGAAGGCAGCAGGAAAGCCCGCAGCCCCTAGGTCTGTGGGGCCAAGCAAGCGGTTCCCAAAGAGCTTTAGAACAAGGCATAGTTTTCCCTGCTGGCTCTTAGGGCGGGGGACCCATCTCCAGCCGTATGGCCATTTTTGAGCCTGGCGCGGCGCCAAGTGGGAAAGGGTGGTGTCGAGGCTGAAGGCAGCAGGAAAGCCCGCAGCCCCCAGGTCTGTGGGGCTACGCAAGCGGTTCCCAAAGAGCTTTAGAACAAGGCATAGTTTTCCCTGCTGGCTCTTTGGGCGGGGGACCCATCTCCAGCCGTATGGCCATTTTTGTGCCTGGCGAAGCCCCAAGAGGGAAAGGGTGGCTTTGAATCTGAAGGCAGGAGGAAAGCCCGCAGCCCCCAGGTCTGTGGGGCTACGCAAGCGGTTCCCAAAGAGCTTTAGAACAAGGCATAGTTTTCCCTGCTGGCTCTTTTGGCAGGGGACCCATCTCCAGCCGTATGGCCATTTTTGTGCCTGGCGCGGTGCGTAGTGGGAAAGGGTGGTGTTGAGGCTGAAGGCAGCAGCAAAGCCTGCAGCCCCCAGGTCTGTGGGGCCAAGCAAGCGGTTCCCAAAGAGCTTTAGAACAAGGCATAGTTTTCCCTGCTGGCTCTTTGGGCGGGGGACCCATCTCCAGCCGTATGGCCATTTTTGTGCCTGGCCCGGCGCCAAGTGGGAAAGGGTGGTTTTGAGGCTGAAGGCAGCAGCAAAGCCCGCAGCCCCCAGGTCTGTGGGGCTACGCAAGCGGTTCCCAAAGAGCTTTAGAACAAGGCATAGTTTTCCCTGCTGGCTCTCTGGGCGGGGGACCCATCTGCAGCCGTATGGCCATTTTTGAGCCTGGAGCAGTGCCAAGTGGGAAAGGGTGGTTTTGAGGGTGAAGGCAGCAGGAAAGCCCGCAGCCCCCAGGTCTGTGGGGCTACGCAAGCCGTTCCCAAAGAGCTTTAGAACAAGGCATAGTTTTCCCTGCTGGCTCTTTGGGCGGGGGACCCATCTCCAGCCGTATGGCCATTTTTGTGCCTGGCGCGGCGCCAAGTGGGAAAGGGTGGTGTCGAGGCTGAAGGCAGCAGGAAAGCCCGCAGCCCCCAGGTCTGTGGGGCCAAGCAAGCGGTTCCCAAAGAGCTTTAGAACAAGGCATAGTTTTCCCTGCTGGCTCTTTGGGCCTGGGACCCATCTCCAGCCATAGGCCATTTTTGTGCTTGATAGGGCGCCAAGTGGGAAAGGGTGGCTTTGAGGCTGAAGGCAGCAGGAAAGCCTGCAGCCCCCAGGTCTGTGGGGCTACGCACGCAGTTCCCAAAGAGCTTTAGAACAAGGCATAGTTTTCCCTGCTGGCTCTCTGGGCGGGGGACCCATCTCCAGCCATAGGCCATTTTTGTGCCTGGCCCGGCGCCCAGTGGGAAAGGGTGGCTTTGAGGCTTGAAGGCAGCAGGAAAGCCCGCAGCCCCCACGTCTGTGGGGCTACGCAAGCGGTTCCCAAAGAGCTTTAGAACAAGGCATAGTTTTCCCTGCTGGCTCTCTGGGAGGGGGACCCATCTCCAGCCGTATGGCCATTTTTGAGCCTGGCGCGGCGCCAAGTGGGAAAGGGTTGTGTCGAGGCTGAAGGCAGCAGGAAAGCCCGCAGCCCCCAGGTCTGTGGGGCTACGCAAGCGGTTCCCAAAGAGCTTTAGAACAAGGCATAATTTTCCCTGCTGGCTCTTTGGGCGGGGGACCCATCTCCAGCCGTATGGCCATTTTTGTGCCTGGCGCAGCGCCAAGTGGGAAAGGGTGGTTTTGAGGCTGAAGGCAGCAGCAAAGCCTGCAGCCCCCAGGTCTGTGGGGCTACGCAAGCGGTTCCCAAAGAGCTTTAGAACAAGGCATAGTTTTCCCTGCTGGCTCTTTGGGCGGGGGACCCATCTCCAGCCGTATGGCCATTTTTGTGCCTGGCCGGGGGCCAAGTGGGAAAGGGTGGTTTTGAGGCTGAAGGCAGCAGGAAAGCCCGCAGCCCCCAGGTCTGTGGGGCCAAGCAAGCGGTTCCCAAAGAGCTTTAGAACAAGGCATAGTTTTCCCTGCTGGCTCTTTGGGCATGGGACCCATCTCCAGCCATAGGCCATTTTTGTGCTTGATAGGGCGCCAAGTGGGAAAGGGTTGCTTTGAGGCTGAAGACAGCAGGAAAGCCCGCAGCCCCCAGGTCTGTGGGGCTATGCAAGCGGTTCCCAAAGAGCTTTAGAACAAGGCATAGTTTTCCCTGCTGGCTCTCTGGGCGGGGGACCCATCTCCAGCCGTATGGCCATTTTTGAGCCTGGCGCGGCGCCAGGTGGGAAAGGGTGGCTTTGAGGCTGAAGGCAGGAGCAAAGCCCGCAACCCCCAGGTCTGTGGTGCTACGCAAGCGGTTCCCAAAGAGCTTTAGAACAAGGCATAGTTTTCCCAGCTGGCTCTTAGGGCTGGAGACCCATCTCCAGACATAGGCCATTTTTGTGCCTGGCGCATTGCCAAGTGGGAAAGGGTGCTGTCGAGGCTGAAGGCAGCAGGAAAGCCCGCAGCCCCAAGGTCTGTGGGGCTACGCAAGCGGTTCCCAAAGAGCTTTAGAACAAGGCATAGTTTTCCCTGCTGGCTCTTTGAGCGGGGGACCCATCTCCAGTCGTATGGCTATTTTTATGCCTGGCGCGTTGCGTAGTGGGAAAGGGTGGTTTTGAGGCTGAAGGCAGCAGGAAAGCCTGCAGCCCCCAGGTCTGTGGGGCTACGCAAGCGGTTCCCAAAGAGCTTTAGAACAAGGCATAGTTTTCCCTGCTGGCTCTTTGGGCGGGGGACCCATCTCCAGCCGTATATCCATTTTTGTGCCTGATGCGGCGCAAAGTGGGAAAGGGTGGCTTTGAGGCTGAAGGCAGCAGGAAAGCCCGCAGCCCCCAGGTCTGTGCGGCTACGCAAGCGGTTCCCAAAGAGCTTTAGAACAAGGCATAGTTTTCCCTGCTGGCTCTTTGGGCGGGGGACCCATCTCCAGCCGTACGGCCATTTTTGTGCCTGGCGCGGCGCCAAGAGGGAAAGGGTGGTGTCGAGGCTAAAGGCAGCAGGAAAGCCCGCAGCCCCCAGGTCTGTGGGGCTACGCAAGCGGTTCCCAAAGAGCTTTAGAACAAGGCATAGTTTTCCCTGCTGGCTCTTTGGGCGGGGGACCCATCTCCAGCCGTATGGCCATTTTTGTGCATGGCGCAGCGCCAAGTGGGAAATGGTGGTATCGAGGCTGAAGGCAGCAGGAAAGCCCGCAGCCCCCAGGTCTGTGGGGCTACGCAAGCGGTTCCCAAAGAGCTTTAGAACAAGGCATAGTTTTCCCTGCTGGCTCTTTGGGCATGGGACCCATCTCCAGCCATAGGCCATTTTTGTGCCTGATAGGGCGCCAAGTGGGAAAGGGTGGCTTTGAGGCTGAAGACAGCAGGAAAGCCTGCAGCCCCCAGGTCTGTGGGGCTACGCAAGCGGTTCCCAAAGAGCTTTAGAACAAGGCATAGTTTTCCCTGCTGGCTCTTTGGGTGGGGGACCCATCTCCAGCCGTATGGCTATTTTTGTGCCTGACGCGGTGCGTAGTGGCATAGGGTGGTTTTGACGCTGAAGGCAGCAGGAAAGCCCGCAGCCCCCAGGTCTGAGGGGCTACGCAAGCGGTTCCCAAAGAGCTTTAGAACAAGGCATAGTTTTCCCTGCTGGCTCTTTGGGCGGGGGACCCATCTCCAGCCGTATGGCCATTTTTGTGCCTGGCACGGCGCCAAGTGGGTAAGGGTGGTGTCGAGGCTGAAGGCAGCAGCAAAGCCTGCAGCCCCCAGGTCTGTGGGGCCAAGCAAGCGGTTCCCAAAGAGCTTTAGAACAAGGCATAGTTTTCCCTGCTGGCTCTTTGGGCGGGGGACCCATCTCCAGCCGTATGGCCATTTTTGTGCCTGGCGCGGCGCCAAGTGGGAAAGGGTGGCTTTGAGGCTGAAGGCAGCAGGAAAGCCCGCAGCCCCCAGGTCTGTGGGGCTACGCAAGCGGTTCCCAAAGAGCTTTAGAACAAGGCATAGTTTTCCCTGCTGGCTCTTTGGGCGGGGGACTCATCTCCAGCCGTATGGCCATTTTTGTGCATGGCGCAGCGCCAAGTGGGAAATGGTGGTATCGAGGCTGAAGGCAGCAGGAAAGCCCGCAGCCCCCACGTCTCTGGGGCCAAGCAAGCGGTTCCCAAAGAGCTTTAGAACAAGGCATAGTTTTCCCTGCTGGCTCTTTGGGCATGGGACCCATCTCCAGCCATAGGCCATTTTTGTGCCTGGCGCGGCGCCAAGTGGGAAAGGGTGGCTTTGAGGCTGAAGGCAGCAGCAAAGCCCGCAGCCCCCAGGTCTGTGGGGCTACGCAAGCGGTTCCCAAAGAGCTTTAGAACAAGGCATAGTTTTCCCTGCTGGCTCTTTGGGCGGGGGACCCATCTCCAGCCGTATGGCCATTTTTGTGCCTGATAGGGCGCCAAGTGGGAAAGGGTGGTGTCGAGGCTGAAGACAGCAGGAAAGCCTGCAGCCCCCAGGTCTGTGGGGCTACGCAAGCGGTTCCCAAAGAGCTTTAGAACAAGGCATAGTTTTCCCTGCTGGCTCTTTGGGCGGGGGACCCATCTCCAGCCGTATGGCCATTTTTGAGCCTGGCGCGGCGCCAGGTGGGAAAGGATGGCTTTGAGGCTGAAGGCAGGAGCAAAGCCTGCAGCCCCCAGGTCTGTGGGGCTACGCAAGCGGTTCCCAAAGAGCTTTAGAACAAGGCATAGTTTTCCCTGCTGGCTCTTTGGGCATGGGACCCATCTCCAGCCATAGGCCATTTTTGTGCCTGGCGCGGCGCCAAGTGGGAAAGGGTGGCTTTGAGGCTGAAGGCAGCAGCAAAGCCCGCAGCCCCCAGGTCTGTGGGGCTACGCAAGCGGTTCCCAAAGAGCTTTAGAACAAGGCATAGTTTTCCCTGCTGGCTCTTTGGGCGGGGGACCCATCTCCAGCCGTATGGCCATTTTTGTGCCTGATAGGGCGCCAAGTGGGAAAGGGTGGTGTCGAGGCTGAAGACAGCAGGAAAGCCTGCAGCCCCCAGGTCTGTGGGGCTACGCAAGCGGTTCCCAAAGAGCTTTAGAACAAGGCATAGTTTTCCCTGCTGGCTCTTTGGGCGGGGGACCCATCTCCAGCCGTATGGCCATTTTTGAGCCTGGCGCGGCGCCAGGTGGGAAAGGATGGCTTTGAGGCTGAAGGCAGGAGCAAAGCCTGCAGCCCCCAGGTCTGTGGGGCTACGCAAGCGGTTCCCAAAGAGCTTTAGAACAAGGCATAGTTTTCCCTGCTGGCTCTTAGGGCGGGGGACCCATCTCCAGCCGTATGGCCATTTTTGAGCCTGGCGCAGCGCCAAGTGGGAAAGGGTGGTGTCGAGGCTGAAGGCAGCAGGAAAGCCCGCAGCCCCCAGGTCTGTGGGGCTACGCAAGCGGTTCCCAAAGAGCTTTAGAACAATGCATAGTTTTCCCTGCTCGCTCTTTGGGCGGGGGACCCATCTCCAGCCGTATGGCCATTTTTGTGCCTGGCGAAGCCCCAAGAGGGAAAGGGTGGCTTTGAATCTGAAGGCAGCAGGAAAGCCCGCAGCCCCCAGGTCTGTGGGGCTACGCAAGCGGTTCCCAAAGAGCTTTAGAACAAGGCATAGTTTTCCCTGCTGGCTCTTTTGGCAGGGGACCCATCTCCAGCCGTATGGCCATTTTTGTGCCTGGCGCGGCGCCAAGTGGGAAAGGGTGGTGTCGAGGCTGAAGGCAGCAGCAAAGACTGCAGCCCCCAGGTCTGTGGGGCCAAGCAAGCGGTTCCCAAAGAGCTTTAGAACAAGGCATAGTTTTCCCTGCTGGCTCTTTGGGCGGGGGACCCATCTCCAGCCGTATGGCCATTTTTGTGCCTGGCCCGGCGCCAAGTGGGAAAGGGTGGCTTTGAGGCTGAAGGCAGCAGCAAAGCCCGCAGCCCCCAGGTCTGTGGGGCTACGCAAGCGGTTCCCAAAGAGCTTTAGAACAAGGCATAGTTTTCCCTGCTGGCTCTTTGGGCGGGGGACCCATCTGCAGCCGTATGGCCATTTTTGAGCCTGGAGCAGTGCCAAGTGGGAAAGGGTGGTTTTGAGGGTGAAGGCAGCAGCAAAGCCTGCAGCCCCCAGGTCTGTGGGGATACGCAAGCGGTTCCCAAAGAGCTTTAGAACAAGGCATAGTTTTCCCTGCTGGCTCTTTGGGCGGGGGACCCATCTCCAGCCGTATGGCCATTTTTGTGCCTGGCGCGGCGCCAAGTGGGAAAGGGTGGTGTCGAGGCTGAAGGCAGCAGGAAAGCCCGCAGCCCCCACGTCTGTGGGGCCAAGCAAGCGGTTCCCAAAGAGCTTTAGAACAAGGCATAGTTTTCCCTGCTGGCTCTTTGGGCCTGGGACCCATCTCCAGCCATAGGCCATTTTTGTGCTTGATAGGGCGCCAAGTGGGAAAGGGTGGCTTTGAGGCTGAAGGCAGCAGGAAAGCCTGCAGCCCCCAGGTCTGTGGGGCTACGCAAGCAGTTCCCAAAGAGCTTTAGAACAAGGCATAGTTTTCCCTGCTGGCTCTTTGTTCGGGGGACCCATCTCCAGCCATAGGCCATTTTTGTGCCTGGCCCGGAGCCCAGTGGGAAAGGGTGGTTTTGAGGCTGAAGGCAGCAGCAAAGCCTGCAGCCCCCAGGTCTGTGGGGCTACGCAAGCGGTTCCCAAAGAGCTTTAGAACAAGGCATAGTTTTCCCTGCTGGCTCTTTGGGCGGGGGACCCATCTCCAGCCGTATGGCCATTTTTGTGCCTGGCCGGGGGCCAATTGGGAAAGGGTGGTTTTGAGGCTGAAGGCAGCAGGAAAGCCCGCAGCCCCCAGGTGTGTGGGGCTACGCAAGCGGTTCCCAAAGAGCTTTAGAACAAGGCATAGTTTTCCCTGCTGGCTCTTTGGGCATGGGACCCATCTCCAGCCATAGGCCATTTTTGTGCTTGATAGGGCGCCAAGTGGGAAAGGGTTGCTTTGAGGCTGAAGACAGCAGGAAAGCCCGCAGCCCCCAGGTCTGTGGGGCTACGCAAGCGGTTCCCAAAGAGCTTTAGAACAAGGCATAGTTTTCCCTGCTGGCTCTCTGGGCGGGGGACCCATCTCCAGCCGTATGGCCATTTTTGAGCCTGGCGCGGCGCCAGGTGGGAAAGGGTGGCTTTGAGGCTGAAGGCAGGAGCAAAGCCTGCAGCCCCCAGGTCTGTGGTGCTACGCAAGCGGTTCCCAAAGAGCTTTAGAACAAGGCATAGTTTTCCCAGCTGGCTCTTAGGGCATGGGACCCATCTCCAGCCATAGGCCATTTTTGTGCCTGGCGCGAAGCCAAGTGGGAAAGGGTGCTGTCGAGGCTGAAGGCAGCAGGAAAGCCCGCAGCCCCAAGGTCTGTGGGGCTACGCAAGCGGTTCCCAAAGAGCTTTAGAACAAGGCATAGTTTTCCCTGCTGGCTCTTTGGGCGGGGGACCCATCTCCAGTCGTATGGCTATTTTTATGCCTGGCGTGTTGCGTAGTGGGAAAGGGTGGTTTTGAGGCTGAAGGCAGCAGGAAAGCCTGCAGCCCCCAGGTCTGTGGGGCTACGCAAGCGGTTCCAAAGAGCTTTAGAACAAGGCATAGTTTTCCCTGCTGGCTCTTTGGGCGGGGGACCCATCTCCAGCCGTATGGCCATTTTTGTGCCTGGCCGGGGGCCAAGTGGGAAAGGGTGGTTTTGAGGCTGAAGGCAGCAGGAAAGCCCGCAGCCCCCACGTGTGTGGGGCTACGCAAGCGGTTCCCAAAGAGCTTTAGAACAAGGCATAGTTTTCCCTGCTGGCTCTTTGGGCATGGGACCCATCTCCAGCCATAGGCCATTTTTGTGCTTGATAGGGCGCCAAGTGGGAAAGGGTGGTGTCGAGGCTGAAGGCAGCAGGAAAGCCCGCAGCCCCCAGGTCTGTGCGGCTACGCAAGCGGTTCCCAAAGAGCTTTAGAACAAGGCATAATTTTCCCTGCTGGCTCTTTGGGCGGGGGACCCATCTCCAGCCGTACGGCCATTTTTGTGCCTGGCGCGGCGCCAAGAGGGAAAGGGTGGTGTCGAGGCTAAAGGCAGCAGGAAAGCCCGCAGCCCCCAGGTCTGTGGGGCTACGCAAGCAGTTCCCAAAGAGCTTTAGAACAAGGCATAGTTTTCCCTGCTGGCTCTTTGGGCGGGGGACCCATCTCCAGCCGTATGGCCATTTTTGTGCATGGCGCAGCGCCAAGTGGGAAAGGGTGGCTTTGAGGCTGAAGGCAGCAGGAAAGCCCGCAGCCCCCAGGTCTGTGGGGCTACGCAAGCGGTTCCCAAAGAGCTTTAGAACAAGGCATAGTTTTCCCTGCTGGCTCTTTGGGCATGGGACCCATCTCCACCCATAGGCCATTTTTGTGCCTGGTAGGGCGCCAAGTGAGAAAGGGTGGCTTTGAGGCTAAAGACAGCAGGAAAGCCTGCAGCCCCCAGGTCTGTGGGGCTACGCAAGCGGTTCCCAAAGAGCTTTAGAACAAGACATAGTTTTCCCTGCTGGCTCTTTGGGTGGGGGACCCATCTCCAGCCGTATGGCTATTTTTGTGCCTGACGCGGTGCGTAGTGGCATAGGGTGGTTTTGAGGCTGAAGGCAGCAGGAAAGCCCGCAGCCCCCACGTCTGTGGGGCCAAGCAAGCGGTTCCCAAAGAGCTTTAGAACAAGGCATAGTTTTCCCTGCTGGCTCTTTGGGCAGGGGACCCATCTCCAGCCGTATGGCCATTTTTGTGCCTGGCGCGGTGCGTAGTGGGAAAGGGTGGTTTTGACGCTGAAGGCAGCAGGAAAGCCCGCAGCCCCCAGGTCTGTGGGGCTACGCAAGCGGTTCACCAAAGAGCTTTAGAACAAGGCATAGTTTTCCCTGCTGGCTCTTTGGGCAGGGGACCCATCTCCAGCCGTATGGCCATTTTTGTCCCTGGCCCGGCGCCAAGTGGGAAAGGGTGGTGTTGAGGCTGAAGGCAGCAGCAAAGACTGCAGCCCCCAGGTCTGTGGGGCTACGCAAGCGGTTCCCAAAGAGCTTTAGAACAAGGCATAGTTTTCCCTGCTGGCTCTTTGGGCGGGGGACCCATCTCCAGCCGTATGGCCATTTTTGTGCCTGGCGCGGCGCCAAGTGGGAAAGGGTGGCTTTGAGGCTGAAGGCAGCAGCAAAGCCCGCAGCCCCCAGGTCTGTGGGGCTACGCAAGCGGTTCCCAAAGAGCTTTAGAACAAGGCATAGTTTTCCCTGCTGGCTCTTTGGGCATGGGACCCATCTCCAGCCATATGGCCATTTTTGTGCCTGGCCCGGCGCCAAGAGGGAAAGGGTGGTGTCGAGGCTAAAGGCAGCAGGAAAGCCTGCAGCCCCCACGTCTGTGGGGCTACGCAAGCGGTTCCCAAAGAGCTTTAGAACAAGGCATAGTTTTCCCTGCTGGCTCTTTGGGCGGGGGACCCATCTCCAGCCGTATGGCCATTTTTGTGCATGGCGCAGCGCCAAGTGGGAAATGGTGGTATCGAGGCTGAAGGCAGCAGGAAAGCCCGCAGCCCCCACGTCTGTGGGGCTACGCAAGCGGTTCCCAAAGAGCTTTAGAACAAGGCATAGTTTTCCCTGCTGGCTCTTTGGGCATGGGACCCATCTCCACCCATAGGCCATTTTTGTGCCTGATAGGGCGCCAAGTGGGAAAGGGTGGCTTTGAGGCTGAAGGCAGCAGGAAAGCCCGCAGCCCCCAGGTCTGTGGGGCTACGCAAGCGGTTCCCAAAGAGCTTTAGAACAAGGCATAGTTTTCCCTGCTGGCTCTTTGGGTGGGGGACCCATCTCCAGCCGTATGGCTATTTTTGTGCCTGACGCGGTGCGTAGTGGCATAGGGTGGTTTTGAGGCTGAAGGCAGCAGGAAAGCCCGCAGCCCCCACGTCTGTGGGGCCAAGCAAGCGGTTCCCAAAGAGCTTTAGAACAAGGCATAGTTTTCCCTGCTGGCTCTTTGGGCGGGGGACCCATCTCCAGCCGTATGGCCATTTTTGTGCCTGGCGCGGTGCGTAGTGGGAAAGGGTGGTTTTGACGCTGAAGGCAGCAGCAAAGCCCGCAGCCCCCAGGTCTGTGGGGCTACGCAAGCGGTTCCCAAAGAGCTTTAGAACAAGGCATAGTTTTCCCTGCTGGCTCTTTGGGCGGGGGACCCATCTCCAGCCGTATGGCCATTTTTGTGCCTGATAGGGCGCCAAGTGGGAAAGGGTGGTGTCGAGGCTGAAGACAGCAGGAAAGCCTGCAGCCCCCAGGTCTGTGGGGCTACGCAAGCGGTTCCCAAAGAGCTTTAGAACAAGGCATAGTTTTCCCTGCTGGCTCTTTGGGCGGGGGACCCATCTCCAGCCGTATGGCCATTTTTGAGCCTGGCGCGGCGCCAGGTGGGAAAGGGTGGCTTTGAGGCTGAAGGCAGGAGCAAAGCCTGCAGCCCCCAGGTCTGTGGGGCTACGCAAGCGGTTCCCAAAGAGCTTTAGAACAAGGCATAGTTTTCCCTGCTCGCTCTTTGGGCGGGGAACCCATCTCCAGCCGTATGGCCATTTTTGTGCCTGGCGAAGCCCCAAGAGGGAAAGGGTGGCTTTGAATCTGAAGGCAGCAGGAAAGTCCGCAGCCCCCAGGTCTGTGGGGCTACGCAAGCGGTTCCCAAAGAGCTTTAGAACAAGGCATAGTTTTCCCTGCTGGCTCTTTTGGCAGGGGGACCCATCTCCAGCCGTATGGCCATTTTTGTGCCTGGCGCGGTGCGTAGTGGGAAAGGGTGGTGTTGAGGCTGAAGGCAGCAGCAAAGACTGCAGCCCCCAGGTCTGTGGGGCCAAGCAAGCGGTTCCCAAAGAGCTTTAGAACAAGGCATAGTTTTCCCTGCTGGCTCTTTGGGCGGGGGACCCATCTCCAGCCGTATGGCCATTTTTGTGCCTGGCCCGGGTGCCAAGTGGGAAAGGGTGGCTTTGAATCTGAAGGCAGCAGCAAAGCCCGCAGCCCCCAGGTCTGTGGGGCTACGCAAGCGGTTCCCAAAGAGCTTTAGAACAAGGCATAGTTTTCCCTGCTGGCTCTCTGGGCGGGGGACCCATCTGCAGCCGTATGGCCATTTTTGAGCCTGGAGCAGTGCCAAGTGGGAAAGGGTGGTTTTGAGGGTGAAGGCAGCAGGAAAGCCCGCAGCCCCCAGGTCTGTGGGGATACGCAAGCGGTTCCCAAAGAGCTTTAGAACAAGGCATAGTTTTCCCTGCTGGCTCTTTGGGCGGGGGACCCATCTCCAGCCGTATGGCCATTTTTGTGCCTGGCGCGGCGCCAAGTGGGAAAGGGTGGTGTCGAGGCTGAAGGCAGCAGGAAAGCCCGCAGCCCCCACGTCTGTGGGGCCAAGCAAGCGGTTCCCAAAGAGCTTTAGAACAAGGCATAGTTTTCCCTGCTGGCTCTTTGGGCCTGGGACCCATCTCCAGCCATAGGCCATTTTTGTGCTTGATAGGGCGCCAAGTGGGAAAGGGTGGTGTCAAGGCTGAAGGCAGCAGGAAAGCCTGCAGCCCCCAGGTCTGTGGGGCTACGCAAGCAGTTCCCAAAGAGCTTTAGAACAAGGCATAGTTTTCCCTGCTGGCTCTTTGTTCGGGGGACCCATCTCCAGCCATAGGCCATTTTTGTGCCTGATAGGGCGCCAAGTGAGAAAGGGTGGCTTTGAGGCTAAAGACAGCAGGAAAGCCTGCAGCCCCCAGGTCTGTGGGGCTACGCAAGCGGTTCCCAAAGAGCTTTAGAACAAGACATAGTTTTCCCTGCTGGCTCTTTGGGTGGGGGACCCATCTCCAGCCGTATGGCTATTTTTGTGCCTGACGCGGTGCGTAGTGGCATAGGGTGGTTTTGAGGCTGAAGGCAGCAGGAAAGCCCGCAGCCCCCACGTCTGTGGGGCCAAGCAAGCGGTTCCCAAAGAGCTTTAGAACAAGGCATAGTTTTCCCTGCTGGCTCTTTGGGCGGGGGACCCATCTCCAGCCGTATGGCCATTTTTGTGCCTGGCGCGGTGCGTAGTGGGAAAGGGTGGTTTTGACGCTGAAGGCAGCAGGAAAGCCCGCAGCCCCCACGTCTCTGGGGCCAAGCAAGCGGTTCCCAAAGAGCTTTAGAACAAGGCATAGTTTTCCCTGCTGGCTCTTTGGGCATGGGACCCATCTCCAGCCATAGGCCATTTTTGTGCCTGGCGCGGCGCCAAGTGGGAAAGGGTGGTGTCGAGGCTGAAGGCAGCAGCAAAGCCCGCAGCCCCCAGGTCTGTGGGGCTACGCAAGCGGTTCCCAAAGAGCTTTAGAACAAGGCATAGTTTTCCCTGCTGGCTCTTTGGGCGGGGGACCCATCTCCAGCCGTATGGCCATTTTTGTGCCTGATAGGGCGCCAAGTGGGAAAGGGTGGTGTCGAGGCTGAAGACAGCAGGAAAGCCTGCAGCCCCCAGGTCTGTGGGGCTACGCAAGCAGTTCCCAAAGAGCTTTAGAACAAGGCATAGTTTTCCCTGCTGGCTCTTTGGGCGGGGGACCCATCTCCAGCCGTATGGCCATTTTTGAGCCTGGCGCGGCGCCAGGTGGGAAAGGGTGGCTTTGAGGCTGAAGGCAGGAGCAAAGCCTGCAGCCCCCAGGTCTGTGGGGCTACGCAAGCGGTTCCCAAAGAGCTTTAGAACAAGGCATAGTTTTCCCTGCTGGCTCTTAGGGCGGGGGACCCATCTCCAGCCGTATGGCCATTTTTGAGCCTGGCGCAGCGCCAAGTGGGAAAGGGTGGTGTCGAGGCTGAAGGCAGCAGGAAAGCCCGCAGCCCCCAGGTCTGTGGGGCTACGCAAGCGGTTCCCAAAGAGCTTTAGAACAATGCATAGTTTTCCCTGCTCGCTCTTTGGGCGGGGGACCCATCTCCAGCCGTATGGCCATTTTTGTGCCTGGCGAAGCCCCAAGAGGGAAAGGGTGGCTTTGAATCTGAAGGCAGCAGGAAAGCCCGCAGCCCCCAGGTCTGTGGGGCTACGCAAGCGGTTCCCAAAGAGCTTTAGAACAAGGCATAGTTTTCCCTGCTGGCTCTTTTGGCAGGGGACCCATCTCCAGCCGTATGGCCATTTTTGTGCCTGGCGCGGTGCGTAGTGGGAAAGGGTGGTGTTGAGGCTGAAGGCAGCAGCAAAGACTGCAGCCCCCAGGTCTGTGGGGCCAAGCAAGCGGTTCCCAAAGAGCTTTAGAACAAGGCATAGTTTTCCCTGCTGGCTCTTTGGGCGGGGGACCCATCTCCAGCCGTATGGCCATTTTTGTGCCTGGCCCGGCGCCAAGTGGGAAAGGGTGGCTTTGAGGCTGAAGGCAGCAGCAAAGCCCGCAGCCCCCAGGTCTGTGGGGCTACGCAAGCGGTTCCCAAAGAGCTTTAGAACAAGGCATAGTTTTCCCTGCTGGCTCTTTGGGCGGGGGACCCATCTGCAGCCGTATGGCCATTTTTGAGCCTGGAGCAGTGCCAAGTGGGAAAGGGTGGTTTTGAGGGTGAAGGCAGCAGGAAAGCCCGCAGCCCCCAGGTCTGTGGGGATACGCAAGCGGTTCCCAAAGAGCTTTAGAACAAGGCATAGTTTTCCCTGCTGGCTCTTTGGGCGGGGGACCCATCTCCAGCCGTATGGCCATTTTTGTGCCTGGCGCGGCGCCAAGTGGGAAAGGGTGGTGTCGAGGCAGAAGGCAGCAGGAAAGCCCGCAGCCCCCACGTCTGGGGGCCAAGCAAGCGGTTCCCAAAGAGCTTTAGAACAAGGCATAGTTTTCCCTGCTGGCTCTTTGGGCCTGGGACCCATCTCCAGCCATAGGCCATTTTTGTGCTTGATAGGGCGCCAAGTGGGAAAGGGTGGCTTTGAGGCTGAAGGCAGCAGCAAAGCCTGCAGCCCCCAGGTCTGTGGGGCTACGCAAGCAGTTCCCAAAGAGCTTTAGAACAAGGCATAGTTTTCCCTGCTGGCTCTTTGTTCGGGGGACCCATCTCCAGCCATAGGCCATTTTTGTGCCTGGCCCGGCGCCCAGTGGGAAAGGGTGGTTTTGAGGCTGAAGGCAGCAGCAAAGCCTGCAGCCCCCAGGTCTGTGGGGCTACGCAAGCGGTTCCCAAAGAGCTTTAGAACAAGGCATAGTTTTCCCTGCTGGCTCTTTGGGCGGGGGACCCATCTCCAGCCGTATGGCCATTTTTGTGCCTGGCCGGGGGCCAATTGGGAAAGGGTGGTTTTGAGGCTGAAGGCAGCAGGAAAGCCCGCAGCCCCCACGTGTGTGGGGCTACGCAAGCGGTTCCCAAAGAGCTTTAGAACAAGGCATAGTTTTCCCTGATGGCTCTTTGGGCATGGGACCCATCTCCACCCATAGGCCATTTTTGTGCCTGATAGGGCGCCAAGTGAGAAAGGGTGGCTTTGAGGCTAAAGACAGCAGGAAAGCCTGCAGCCCCCAGGTCTGTGGGGCTACGCAAGCGGTTCCCAAAGAGCTTTAGAACAAGACATAGTTTTCCCTGCTGGCTCTTTGGGTGGGGGACCCATCTCCAGCCGTATGGCTATTTTTGTGCCTGACGCGGTGCGTAGTGGCATAGGGTGGTTTTGAGGCTGAAGGCAGCAGGAAAGCCCGCAGCCCCCACGTCTGTGGGGCCAAGCAAGCGGTTCCCAAAGAGCTTTAGAACAAGGCATAGTTTTCCCTGCTGGCTCTTTGGGCAGGGGACCCATCTCCAGCCGTATGGCCATTTTTGTGCCTGGCGCGGTGCGTAGTGGGAAAGGGTGGTTTTGACGCTGAAGGCAGCAGGAAAGCCCGCAGCCCCCAGGTCTGTGGGGCTACGCAAGCGGTTCACCAAAGAGCTTTAGAACAAGGCATAGTTTTCCCTGCTGGCTCTTTGGGCAGGGGACCCATCTCCAGCCGTATGGCCATTTTTGTCCCTGGCCCGGCGCCAAGTGGGAAAGGGTGGTGTTGAGGCTGAAGGCAGCAGCAAAGACTGCAGCCCCCAGGTCTGTGGGGCCAAGCAAGCGGTTCCCAAAGAGCTTTAGAACAAGGCATAGTTTTCCCTGCTGGCTCTTTGGGCGGGGGACCCATCTCCAGCCGTATGGCCATTTTTGTGCCTGATAGGGCGCCAAGTGGGAAAGGGTGGCTTTGAGGCTGAAGGCAGCAGCAAAGCCCGCAGCCCCCAGGTCTGTGGGGCTACGCAAGCGGTTCCCAAAGAGCTTTAGAACAAGGCATAGTTTTCCCTGCTGGCTCTTTGGGCATGGGACCCATCTCCAGCCATATGGCCATTTTTGTGCCTGGCCCGGCGCCAAGAGGGAAAGGGTGGTGTCGAGGCTAAAGGCAGCAGGAAAGCCTGCAGCCCCCACGTCTGTGGGGCTACGCAAGCGGTTCCCAAAGAGCTTTAGAACAAGGCATAGTTTTCCCTGCTGGCTCTTTGGGCGGGGGACCCATCTCCAGCCGTATGGCCATTTTTGTGCATGGCGCAGCGCCAAGTGGGAAATGGTGGTATCGAGGCTGAAGGCAGCAGGAAAGCCCGCAGCCCCCACGTCTGTGGGGCTACGCAAGCGGTTCCCAAAGAGCTTTAGAACAAGGCATAGTTTTCCCTGCTGGCTCTTTGGGCATGGGACCCATCTCCACCCATAGGCCATTTTTGTGCCTGATAGGGCGCCAAGTGGGAAAGGGTGGCTTTGAGGCTGAAGGCAGCAGGAAAGCCCGCAGCCCCCAGGTCTGTGGGGCTACGCAAGCGGTTCCCAAAGAGCTTTAGAACAAGGCATAGTTTTCCCTGCTGGCTCTTCGGGCGGGGGACCCATCTCCAGCCGTATGGCTATTTTTGTGCCTGACGCGGTGCGTAGTGGCATAGGGTGGTTTTGAGGCTGAAGGCAGCAGGAAAGCCCGCAGCCCCCACGTCTGTGGGGCCAAGCAAGCGGTTCCCAAAGAGCTTTAGAACAAGGCATAGTTTTCCCTGCTGGCTCTTTGGGCGGGGGACCCATCTCCAGCCATAGGCCATTTTTGTGCCTGGCGCGGCGCCAAGTGGGAAAGGGTGGCTTTGAGGCTGAAGGCAGCAGCAAAGCCCGCAGCCCCCAGGTCTGTGGGGCTACGCAAGCGGTTCCCAAAGAGCTTTAGAACAAGGCATAGTTTTCCCTGCTGGCTCTTTGGGCGGGGGACCCATCTCCAGCCGTATGGCCATTTTTGAGCCTGGCGCAGCGCCAAGTGGGAAAGGGTGGTGTCGAGCCTGAAGGCAGCAGGAAAGCCCGCAGCCCCCAGGTCTGTGGGGCTACGCAAGCGGTTCCCAAAGAGCTTTAGAACAAGGCATAGTTTTCCCTGCTGGCTCTTTTGGCAGGGGACCCATCTCCAGCCGTATGGCCATTTTTGTGCCTGGCGCGGTGCGTAGTGGGAAAGGGTGGTGTTGAGGCTGAAGGCAGCAGCAAAGACTGCAGTCCCCAAGTTTGTGGGGCCAAGCAAGCGGTTCCCAAAGAGCTTTAGAACAAGGCATAGTTTTCCCTGCTGGCTCTTTGGGCGGGGGACCCATCTCCAGCCGTATGGCCATTTTTGTGCCTGGCCCGGCGCCAAGTGGGAAAGGGTGGCTTTGAGACTGAAGGCAGCAGCAAAGCCCGCAGCCCCCAGGTCTGTGGGGCTACGCAAGCGGTTCCCAAAGAGCTTTAGAACAAGGCATAGTTTTCCCTGCTGGCTCTCTGGGCGGGGGACCCATCTGCAGCCGTATGGCCATTTTTGAGCCTGGAGCAGTGCCAAGTGGGAAAGGGTGGTTTTGAGGGTGAAGGCAGCAGGAAAGCACGCAGCCCCCAGGTCTGTGGGGCTACGCAAGCGGTTCCCAAAGAGCTTTAGAACAAGGCATAGTTTTCCCTGCTGGCTCTTTGGGCGGGGGACCCATCTCCAGCCGTATGGCCATTTTTGTGCCTGGCGCGGCGCCAAGTGGGAAAGGGTGCTGTCGAGGCTGAAGGCAGCAGGAAAGCCCGCAGCCCCCAGGTGTGTGGGGCTACGCAAGCGGTTCCCAAAGAGCTTTAGAACAAGGCATAGTTTTCCCTGCTGGCTCTTTGGGTCTGGGACCCATCTCCAGCCATAGGCCATTTTTGTGCTTGATAGGGCGCCAAGTGGGAAAGGGTGGCTTTGAGGCTGAAGGCAGCAGGAAAGCCTGCAGCCCCCAGGTCTGTGGGGCTGTGCAAGCAGTTCCCAAAGAGCTTTAGAACAAGGCATAGTTTTCCCTGCTGGCTCTTTGTTCGGGGGACCCATCTCCAGCCATAGGCCATTTTTGTGCCTGGCCCGGCGCCCAGTGGGAAAGGGTGGCTTTGAGGCTTGAAGGCAGCAGGAAAGCCCGCAGCCCCCAGGTCTGTGGGGCTACGCAAGCGGTTCCCAAAGAGCTTTAGAACAAGGCATAGTTTTCCCTGCTGGCTCTTTGGGCATGGGACCCATCTCCAGCCGTATGGCCATTTTTGAGCCTGGCGCGGCGCCAAGTGGGAAAGGGTTGTGTCGAGGCTAAAGGCAGCAGGAAAGCCCGCAGCCCCCAGGTCTGTGGGGCTACGCAAGCGGTTCCCAAAGAGCTTTAGAACAAGGCATAATTTTCCCTGCTGGCTCTTTGGGCGGGGGACCCATCTCCAGCCGTATGGCCATTTTTGTGCCTGGCGCAGCGCCAAGTGGGAAAGGGTGGTTTTGAGGCTGAAGGCAGCAGCAAAGCCCGCAGCCCCCAGGTCTGTGGGGCTACGCAAGCGGTTCCCAAAGAGCTTTAGAACAAGGCATAGTTTTCCCTGCTGGCTCTTTGGGCGGGGGACCCATCTCCAGCCGTATGGCCATTTTTGTGCCTGGCCGGGGGCCAAGTGGGAAAGGGTGGTTTTGAGGCTGAAGGCAGCAGGAAAGCCCGCAGCCCCCACGTGTGTGGGGCTACGCAAGCGGTTCCCAAAGAGCTTTAGAACAAGGCATAGTTTTCCCTGCTGGCTCTTTGGGCATGGGACCCATCTCCAGCCATAGGCCATTTTTGTGCTTGATAGGGCGCCAAGTGGGAAAGGGTGGTGTCGAGGCTGAAGGCAGCAGGAAAGCCCGCAGCCCCCAGGTCTGTGCGGCTACGCAAGCGGTTCCCAAAGAGCTTTAGAACAAGGCATAATTTTCCCTGCTGGCTCTTCGGACGGGGGACCCATCTCCAGCCGTACGGCCATTTTTGTGCCTGGCGCGGCGCCAAGAGGGAAAGGGTGGTGTCGAGGCTAAAGGCAGCAGGAAAGCCCGCAGCCCCCAGGTCTGTGGAGCTACGCAAGCAGTTCCCAAAGAGCTTTAGAACAAGGCATAGTTTTCCCTGCTGGCTCTTTGTTCGGGGGACCCATCTCCAGCCATAGGCCATTTTTGTGCCTGGCCCGGCGCCCAGTGGGAAAGGATGGCTTTGAGGCTTGAAGGCAGCAGGAAAGCCCGCAGCCCCCAGGTCTGTGGGGCTACGCAAGCGGTTCCCAAAGAGCTTTAGAACAAGGCATAGTTTTCCCTGCTGGCTCTTTGGGCATGGGACCCATCTCCAGCCGTATGGCCATTTTTGAGCCTGGCGCGGCGCCAAGTGGGAAAGGGTTGTGTCGAGGCTAAAGGCAGCAGGAAAGCCCGCAGCCCCCAGGTCTGTGGGGCTACGCAAGCGGTTCCCAAAGAGCTTTAGAACAAGGCATAATTTTCCCTGCTGGCTCTTTGGGTGGGGGACCCATCTCCAGCCGTATGGCCATTTTTGTGCCTGGCGCAGCGCCAAGTGGGAAAGGGTGGTTTTGAGGCTGAAGGCAGCAGCAAAGCCCGCAGCCCCCAGGTCTGTGGGGCTACGCAAGCGGTTCCCAAAGAGCTTTAGAACAAGGCATAGTTTTCCCTGCTGGCTCTTTGGGCGGGGGACCCATCTCCAGCCGTATGGCCATATTTGTGCCTGGCCGGGGGCCAAGTGGGAAAGGGTGGTTTTGAGGCTGAAGGCAGCAGGAAAGCCCGCAGCCCCCAGGTGTGTGGGGCTACGCAAGCGGTTCCCAAAGAGCTTTAGAACAAGGCATAGTTTTCCCTGCTGGCTCTTTGGGCATGGGACCCATCTCCAGCCATAGGCCATTTTTGTGCTTGATAGGGCGCCAAGTGGGAAAGGGTTGCTTTGAGGCTGAAGGCAGCAGGAAAGCCTGCAGCCCCCAGGTCTGTGGGGCTGTGCAAGCAGTTCCCAAAGAGCTTTAGAACAAGGCATAGTTTTCGCTGCTGGCTCTCTGGGCGGGGGACCCATCTCCAGCCGTATGGCCATTTTTGAGCCTGGTGCGGCGCCAGGTGGGAAAGGGTGGCTTTGAGGCTGAAGGCAGGAGCAAAGCCTGCAGCCCCCAGGTCTGTGGTGCTACGCAAGCGGTTCCCAAAGAGCTTTAGAACAAGGCATAGTTTTCCCAGCTGGCTCTTCGGACGGGGGACCCATCTCCAGCCGTACGGCCATTTTTGTGCCTGGCGCGAAGCCAAGTGGGAAAGGGTGGTGTCGAGGCTAAAGGCAGCAGGAAAGCCCGCAGCCCCCAGGTCTGTGGAGCTACGCAAGCAGTTCCCAAAGAGCTTTAGAACAAGGCATAGTTTTCCCTGCTGGCTCTTTGTTCGGGGGACCCATCTCCAGCCATAGGCCATTTTTGTGCCTGGCCCGGCGCCCAGTGGGAAAGGGTGGCTTTGAGGCTTGAAGGCAGCAGGAAAACCCGCAGCCCCCAGGTCTGTGGGGCTACGCAAGCGGTTCCCAAAGAGCTTTAGAACAAGGCATAGTTTTCCCTGCTGGCTCTTTGGGCATGGGACCCATCTCCAGCCGTATGGCCATTTTTGAGCCTGGCGCGGCGCCAAGTGGGAAAGGGTTGTGTCGAGGCTAAAGGCAGCAGGAAAGCCCGCAGCCCCCAGGTCTGTGGGGCTACGCAAGCGGTTCCCAAAGAGCTTTAGAACAAGGCATAATTTTCCCTGCTGGCTCTTTGGGCGGGGGACCCATCTCCAGCCGTATGGCCATTTTTGTGCCTGGCGCAGCGCCAAGTGGGAAAGGGTGGTTTTGAGGCTGAAGGCAGCAGCAAAGCCCGCAGCCCCCAGGTGTGTGGGGCTACGCAAGCGGTTCCCAAAGAGCTTTAGAACAAGGCATAGTTTTCCCTGCTGGCTCTTTGGGCGGGGGACCCATCTCCAGCCGTATGGCCATTTTTGTGCCTGGCCGGGGGCCAAGTGGGAAAGGGTGGTTTTGAGGCTGAAGGCAGCAGGAAAGCCCGCAGCCCCCAGGTGTGTGGGGCTACGCAAGCGGTTCCCAAAGAGCTTTAGAACAAGGCATAGTTTTCCCTGCTGGCTCTTTGGGCATGGGACCCATCTCCAGCCATAGGCCATTTTTGTGCTTGATAGGGCGCCAAGTGGGAAAGGGTTGCTTTGAGGCTGAAGACAGCAGGAAAGCCCGCAGCCCCCAGGTCTGTGGGGCTACGCAAGCGGTTCCCAAAGAGCTTTAGAACAAGGCATAGTTTTCCCTGCTGGCTCTTTGGGCGGGGGACCCATCTCCAGCCGTATGGCCATTTTTGTGCCTGGCCGGGGGCCAAGTGGGAAAGGGTGGTTTTGAGGCTGAAGGCAGCAGGAAAGCCCGCAGCCCCCAGGTGTGTGGGGCTACGCAAGCGGTTCCCAAAGAGCTTTAGAACAAGGCATAGTTTTCCCTGCTGGCTCTTTGGGCATGGGACCCATCTCCAGCCATAGGCCATTTTTGTGCTTGATAGGGCGCCAAGTGGGAAAGGGTTGCTTTGAGGCTGAAGGCAGCAGGAAAGCCCGCAGCCCCCAGGTCTGTGGGGCTACGCAAGCGGTTCCCAAAGAGCTTTAGAACAAGGCATAGTTTTCGCTGCTGGCTCTCTAGGCGGGGGACCCATCTCCAGCCGTATGGCCATTTTTGAGCCTGGTGCGGCGCCAGGTGGGAAAGGGTGGCTTTGAGGCTGAAGGCAGGAGCAAAGCCTGCAGCCCCCAGGTCTGTGGTGCTACGCAAGCGGTTCCCAAAGAGCTTTAGAACAAGGCATAGTTTTCCCAGCTGGCTCTTAGGGCATGGGACCCATCTCCAGCCATAGGCCATTTTTGTGCCTGGCGCGAAGCCAAGTGGGAAAGGGTGCTGTCGAGGCTGAAGGCAGCAGGAAAGCCCGCAGCCCCAAGGTCTGTGGGGCTACGCAAGCGGTTCCCAAAGAGCTTTAGAACAAGGCATAGTTTTCCCTGCTGGCTCTTTGGGCGGGGGACCCATCTCCAGTCGTATGGCTATTTTTATGCCTGGCGTGTTGCGTAGTGGGAAAGGGTGGTTTTGAGGCTGAAGGCAGCAGGAAAGCCTGCAGCCCCCAGGTCTGTGGGGCTACGCAAGCGGTTCCCAAAGAGCTTTAGAACAAGGCATAGTTTTCCCTGCTGGCTCTTTGGGCGGGGGACCCATCTCCAGCCGTACGGCCATTTTTGTGCCTGGCGCGGAGCCAAGAGGGAAAGGGTGGTGTCGAGGCTAAAGGCAGCAGGAAAGCCCGCAGCCCCCAGGTCTGTGCGGCTACGCAAGCGGTTCCCAAAGAGCTTTAGAACAAGGCATAATTTTCCCTGCTGGCTCTTTGGGCGGGGGACCCATCTCCAGCCGTATGGCCATTTTTGTGCCTGGCCGGGGGCCAAGTGGGAAAGGGTGGTTTTGAGGCTGAAGGCAGCAGGAAAGCCCGCAGCCCCCACGTGTGTGGGGCTACGCAAGCGGTTCCCAAAGAGCTTTAGAACAAGGCATAGTTTTCCCTGCTGGCTCTTTGGGCATGGGACCCATCTCCAGCCATAGGCCATTTTTGTGCTTGATAGGGCGCCAAGTGGGAAAGGGTGGTGTCGAGGCTGAAGGCAGCAGGAAAGCCCGCAGCCCCCAGGTCTGTGCGGCTACGCAAGCGGTTCCCAAAGAGCTTTAGAACAAGGCATAATTTTCCCTGCTGGCTCTTCGGACGGGGGACCCATCTCCAGCCGTACGGCCATTTTTGTGCCTGGCGCGGCGCCAAGAGGGAAAGGGTGGTGTCGAGGCTAAAGGCAGCAGGAAAGCCCGCAGCCCCCAGGTCTGTGGAGCTACGCAAGCAGTTCCCAAAGAGCTTTAGAACAAGGCATAGTTTTCCCTGCTGGCTCTTTGGGCGGGGGACCCATCTCCAGCCGTATGGCCATTTTTGTGCATGGCGCAGCGCCAAGTGGGAAAGGGTGGCTTTGAGGCTGAAGGCAGCAGGAAAGCCCGCAGCCCCCAGGTCTGTGGGGCTACGCAAGCGGTTCCCAAAGAGCTTTAGAACAAGGCATAGTTTTCCCTGCTGGCTCTTTGGGCATGGGACCCATCTCCACCCATAGGCCATTTTTGTGCCTGATAGGGCGCCAAGTGAGAAAGGGTGGCTTTGAGGCTAAAGACAGCAGGAAAGCCTGCAGCCCCCAGGTCTGTGGGGCTACGCAAGCGGTTCCCAAAGAGCTTTAGAACAAGGCATAGTTTTCCCTGCTGGCTCTTTGGGTGGGGGACCCATCTCCAGCCGTATGGCTATTTTTGTGCCTGACGCGGTGCGTAGTGGCATAGGGTGGTTTTGAGGCTGAAGGCAGCAGCAAAGCCCGCAGCCCCCACGTCTGTGGGGCCAAGCAAGCGGTTCCCAAAGAGCTTTAGAACAAGGCATAGTTTTCCCTGCTGGCTCTTTGGGCGGGGGACCCATCTCCAGCCGTATGGCCATTTTTGTGCCTGGCGCGGTGCGTAGTGGGAAAGGGTGGTTTTGACGCTGAAGGCAGCAGGAAAGCCCGCAGCCCCCACGTCTGTGGGGCTACGCAAGCGGTTCACCAAAGAGCTTTAGAACAAGGCATAGTTTTCCCTGCTGGCTCTTTGGGCAGGGGACCCATCTCCAGCCGTATGGCCATTTTTGTCCCTGGCCCGGCGCCAAGTGGGAAAGGGTGGTGTTGAGGCTGAAGGCAGCAGCAAAGACTGCAGCCCCCAGGTCTGTGCGGCCAAGCAAGCGGTTCCCAAAGAGCTTTAGAACAAGGCATAGTTTTCCCTGCTGGCTCTTTGGGCGGGGGACCCATCTCCAGCCATATGGCCATTTTTGTGCCTGGCCCGGCGCCAAGAGGGAAAGGGTGGTGTCGAGGCTAAAGGCAGCAGGAAAGCCCGCAGCCCCCAGGTCTGTGGGGCTACGCAAGCGGTTCCCAAAGAGCTTTAGAACAAGGCATAGTTTTCCCTGCTGGCTCTTTGGGCGGGGGACCCATCTCCAGCCTTATGGCCATTTTTGTGCATGGCGCAGCGCCAAGTGGGAAATGGTGGTATCGAGGCTGAAGGCAGCAGGAAAGCCCGCAGCCCCCACGTCTGTGGGGCTACGCAAGCGGTTCCCAAAGAGCTTTAGAACAAGGCATAGTTTTCCCTGCTGGCTCTTTGGGCATGGGACCCATCTCCACCCATAGGCCATTTTTGTGCCTGATAGGGCGCCAAGTGGGAAAGGGTGGCTTTGAGGCTGAAGACAGCAGGAAAGCCTGCAGCCCCCAGGTCTGTGGGGCTACGCAAGCGGTTCCCAAAGAGCTTTAGAACAAGGCATAGTTTTCCCTGCTGGCTCTTTGGGTGGGGGACCCATCTCCAGCCGTATGGCTATTTTTGTGCCTGACGCGGTGCGTAGAGGCATAGGGTGGTTTTGAGGCTGAAGGCAGCAGGAAAGCCCGCAGCCCCCACGTCTGTGGGGCCAAGCAAGCGGTTCCCAAAGAGCTTTAGAACAAGGCATAGTTTTCCCTGCTGTCTCTTTGGGCGGGGGACCCATCTCCAGCCGTATGGCCATTTTTGTGCCTGGCGCGGCGCCAAGTGGGTAAGGGTGGTGTCGAGGCTGAAGGCAGCAGCAAAGCCTGCAGCCCCCAGGTCTGTGGGGCCAAGCAAGCGGTTCCCAAAGAGCTTTAGAACAAGGCATAGTTTTCCCTGCTGGCTCTTTGGGCATGGGACCCATCTCCAGCCGTATGGCCATTTTTGTCCCTGGCCCGGCGCCAAGTGGAAAGGGTGGCTTTGAGGCTGAAGGCAGCAGGAAAGCCCGCAGCCCCCAGGTCTGTGGGGCTACGCAAGCGGTTCCCAAAGAGCTTTAGAACAAGGCATAGTTTTCCCTGCTCGCTCTTTGGGCGGGGGACCCATCTCCAGCCATATGGCCATTTTTGTGCCTGGCGAAGCCCCAAGTGAGAAAGGGTGGCTTTGAGGCTGAAGGCAGCAGGAAAGCCCGCAGCCCCCAGGTCTGTGGGGCTACGCAAGCGGTTCCCAAAGAGCTTTAGAACAAGGCATAGTTTTCCCTGCTGGCTCTTTGGGCAGGGGACCCATCTCCAGCCGTATGGCCATTTTTGTGCCTGGCCCGGCGCCAAGTGGGAAAGGGTGGCTTTGAGACTGAAGGCAGCAGGAAAGCCCGCAGCCCCCAGGTCTGTGGGGCTACGCAAGCGGTTCCCAAAGAGCTTTAGAACAAGGCATAGTTTTCCCTGCTGGCTCTTTGGGCATGGGACCCATCTCCACCCATAGGCCATTTTTGTGCCTGATAGGGCGCCAAGTGAGAAAGGGTGGCTTTGAGGCTAAAGACAGCAGGAAAGCCTGCAGCCCCCAGGTCTGTGGGGCTACGCAAGCGGTTCACCAAAGAGCTTTAGAACAAGGCATAGTTTTCCCTGCTGGCTCTTTGGGCAGGGGACCCATCTCCAGCCGTATGGCCATTTTTGTCCCTGGCCCGGCGCCAAGTGGGAAAGGGTGGTGTTGAGGCTGAAGGCAGCAGCAAAGACTGCAGCCCCCAGGTCTGTGCGGCCAAGCAAGCGGTTCCCAAAGAGCTTTAGAACAAGGCATAGTTTTCCCTGCTGGCTCTTTGGGCGGGGGACCCATCTCCAGCCATATGGCCATTTTTGTGCCTGGCCCGGCGCCAAGAGGGAAAGGGTGGTGTCGAGGCTAAAGGCAGCAGGAAAGCCCGCAGCCCCCAGGTCTGTGGGGCTACGCAAGCGGTTCCCAAAGAGCTTTAGAACAAGGCATAGTTTTCCCTGCTGGCTCTTTGGGCGGGGGACCCATCTCCAGCCTTATGGCCATTTTTGTGCATGGCGCAGCGCCAAGTGGGAAATGGTGGTATCGAGGCTGAAGGCAGCAGGAAAGCCCGCAGCCCCCACGTCTGTGGGGCTACGCAAGCGGTTCCCAAAGAGCTTTAGAACAAGGCATAGTTTTCCCTGCTGGCTCTTTGGGCATGGGACCCATCTCCACCCATAGGCCATTTTTGTGCCTGATAGGGCGCCAAGTGGGAAAGGGTGGCTTTGAGGCTGAAGACAGCAGGAAAGCCTGCAGCCCCCAGGTCTGTGGGGCTACGCAAGCGGTTCCCAAAGAGCTTTAGAACAAGGCATAGTTTTCCCTGCTGGCTCTTTGGGTGGGGGACCCATCTCCAGCCGTATGGCTATTTTTGTGCCTGACGCGGTGCGTAGAGGCATAGGGTGGTTTTGAGGCTGAAGGCAGCAGGAAAGCCCGCAGCCCCCAGGTCTGTGGGGCCAAGCAAGCGGTTCCCAAAGAGCTTTAGAACAAGGCATAGTTTTCCCTGCTGGCTCTTTGGGCGGGGGACCCATCTCCAGCCGTATGGCCATTTTTGTGCCTGGCGCGGTGCGTAGTGGGAAAGGGTGGTTTTGACGCTGAAGGCAGCAGGAAAGCCCGCAGCCCCCAGGTCTGTGGGGCTACGCAAGCGGTTCCCAAAGAGCTTTAGAACAAGGCATAGTTTTCCCTGCTGTCTCTTTGGGCGGGGGACCCATCTCCAGCCGTATGGCCATTTTTGTGCCTGGCGCGGCGCCAAGTGGGTAAGGGTGGTGTCGAGGCTGAAGGCAGCAGCAAAGCCTGCAGACCCCAGGTCTGTGGGGCCAAGCAAGCGGTTCCCAAAGAGCTTTAGAACAAGGCATAGTTTTCCCTGCTGGCTCTTTGGGCATGGGACCCATCTCCAGCCGTATGGCCATTTTTGTGCCTGATAGGGCGCCAAGTGGGAAAGGGTGGCTTTGAGGCTGAAGGCAGCAGGAAAGCCCGCAGCCCCCAGGTCTGTGGGGCTACGCAAGCGGTTCCCAAAGAGCTTTAGAACAAGGCATAGTTTTCCCTGCTCGCTCTTTGGGCGGGGGACCCATCTCCAGCCATATGGCCATTTTTGTGCCTGGCGAAGCCCCAAGTGAGAAAGGGTGGCTTTGAGGCTGAAGGCAGCAGGAAAGCCCGCAGCCCCCAGGTCTGTGGGGCTACGCAAGCGGTTCCCAAAGAGCTTTAGAACAAGGCATAGTTTTCCCTGCTGGCTCTCTGGGCGGGGGACCCATCTCCAGCCGTATGGCCATTTTTGTGCCTGGCGCGGCGCCAAGTGGGAAAGGGTGGTGTCGAGGCTGAAGGCAGCAGGAAAGCCCGCAGCCCCCAGGTCTGTGGGGCTACGCAAGCGGTTCCCAAAGAGCTTTAGAACAAGGCATAGTTTTCCCTGCTGGCTCTCTGGGCGGGGGACCCATCTCCAGCCGTATGGCCATTTTTGAGCCTGGAGCAGTGCCAAGTGGGAAAGGGTGGTGTCGAGGCTGAAGGCAGCAGGAAAGCCCGCAGCCCCCAGGTCTGTGGGGCTACGCAAGCAGTTCCCAAAGAGCTTTAGAACAAGGCATAATTTTCCCTGCTGGCTCTTTGGGCGGGGGACCCATCTCCAGCCATATGGCCATTTTTGTGCCTGGCGCAGCGCCAAGTGGGAAAGGGTGGTTTTGAGGCTGAAGGCAGCAGCAAAGCCTGCAGCCCCCAGGTCTGTGGGGCTACGCAAGCGGTTCCCAAAGAGCTTTAGAACAAGGCATAATTTTCCCTGCTGGCTCTTTGGGCGGGGGACCCATCTCCAGCCGTATGGCCATTTTTGTGCCTGGCCGGGGGCCAAGTGGGAAAGGGTGGTTTTGAGGCTGAAGGCAGCAGGAAAGCCCGCAGCCCCCACGTGTGTGGGGCTACGCAAGCGGTTCCCAAAGAGCTTTAGAACAAGGCATAGTTTTCCCTGCTGGCTCTTTGGGCATGGGACCCATCTCCAGCCATAGGCCATTTTTGTGCTTGATAGGGCGCCAAGTGGGAAAGGGTGGTGTCGAGGCTGAAGGCAGCAGGAAAGCCCGCAGCCCCCAGGTCTGTGCGGCTACGCAAGCGGTTCCCAAAGAGCTTTAGAACAAGGCATAATTTTCCCTGCTGGCTTTTTGGGCGGGGGACCCATCTCCAGCCGTACGGCCATTTTTGTGCCTGGCGCGGCGCCAAGAGGGAAAGGGTGGTGTCGAGGCTAAAGGCAGCAGGAAAGCCCGCAGCCCCCAGGTCTGTGGAGCTACGCAAGCAGTTCCCAAAGAGCTTTAGAACAAGGCATAGTTTTCCCTGCTGGCTCTTTGGGCGGGGGACCCATCTCCAGCCGTATGGCCATTTTTGTGCATGGCGCAGCGCCAAGTGGGAAAGGGTGGCTTTGAGGCTGAAGGCAGCAGGAAAGCCCGCAGCCCCCAGGTCTGTGGGGCTACGCAAGCGGTTCCCAAAGAGCTTTAGAACAAGGCATAGTTTTCCCTGCTGGCTCTTTGGGCATGGGACCCATCTCCACCCATAGGCCATTTTTGTGCCTTATAGGGCGCCAAGTGAGAAAGGGTGGCTTTGAGGCTAAAGACAGCAGGAAAGCCTGCAGCCCCCAGGTCTGTGGGGCTACGCAAGCGGTTCCCAAAGAGCTTTAGAACAAGGCATAGTTTTCCCTGCTGGCTCTTTGGGTGGGGGACCCATCTCCAGCCGTATGGCTATTTTTGTGCCTGACGCGGTGCGTAGTGGCATAGGGTGGTTTTGAGGCTGAAGGCAGCAGCAAAGCCCGCAGCCCCCACGTCTGTGGGGCCAAGCAAGCGGTTCCCAAAGAGCTTTAGAACAAGGCATAGTTTTCCCTGCTGGCTCTTTGGGCGGGGGACCCATCTCCAGCCGTATGGCCATTTTTGTGCCTGGCGCGGTGCGTAGTGGGAAAGGGTGGTTTTGACGCTGAAGGCAGCAGGAAAGCCCGCAGCCCCCAGGTCTGTGGGGCTACGCAAGCGGTTCACCAAAGAGCTTTAGAACAAGGCATAGTTTTCCCTGCTGGCTCTTTGGGCAGGGGACCCATCTCCAGCCGTATGGCCATTTTTGTCCCTGGCCCGGCGCCAAGTGGGAAAGGGTGGTGTTGAGGCTGAAGGCAGCAGCAAAGACTGCAGCCCCCAGGTCTGTGGGGCTACGCAAGCGGTTCCCAAAGAGCTTTAGAACAAGGCATAGTTTTCCCTGCTGGCTCTTTGGGCGGGGGACCCATCTCCAGCCGTATGGCCATTTTTGTGCCTGGCCCGGCGCCAAGTGGGAAAGGGTGGCTTTGAGGCTGAAGGCAGCAGGAAAGCCCGCAGCCCCCAGGTCTGTGGGGCTACGCAAGCGGTTCCCAAAGAGCTTTAGAACAAGGCATAGTTTTCCCTGCTGGCTCTTTGGGCGGGGGACCCATCTCCAGCCGTATGGCCATTTTTGAGCCTGGAGCAGTGCCAAGTGGGAAAGGGTGGTTTTGAGGGTGAAGGCAGCAGGAAAGCCCGCATCCCCCAGGTCGGTGGGGCTACGCAAGCGGTTCCCAAAGAGCTTTAGAACAAGGCATAGTTTTCCCTGCTGGCTCTTTGGGTGGGGGACCCATCTCCAGCCGTATGGCCATTTTTGTGCCTGGCGCGGCGCCAAGTTTGAAAGGGTGGTGTCGAGGCTGAAGGCAGCAGGAAAGCCCGCAGCCCCCAGGTCTGTGGGGCCAAGCAAGCGGTTCCCAAAGAGCTTTAGAACAAGGCATAGTTTTCCCTGCTGGCTCTTTGGGCATGGGACCCATCTCCAGCCATAGGCCATTTTTGTGCTTGATAGGGCGCCAAGTGGGAAAGGGTGGTGTCAAGGCTGAAGGCAGCAGGAAAGCCCGCAGCCCCCAGGTGTGTGGGGCTACGCAAGCGGTTCCCAAAGAGCTTTAGAACAAGGCATAGTTTTCCCTGCTGGCTCTTTGGGCATGGGACCCATCTCCAGCCATAGGCCATTTTTGTGCTTGATAGGGCGCCAAGTGGGAAAGGGTTGCTTTGAGGCTGAAGACAGCAGGAAAGCCCGCAGCCCCCAGGTCTGTGGGGCTACGCAAGCGGTTCCCAAAGAGCTTTAGAACAAGGCATAGTTTTCCCAGCTGGCTCTTAGGGCATGGGACCCATCTCCAGCCATATGCCATTTTTGTGCCTGGCGCGAAGCCAAGTGGGAAAGGGTGCTGTCGAGGCTGAAGGCAGCAGGAAAGCCCACAGCCCCCAGGTCTGTGGGGCTACGCAAGCGGTTCCCAAAGAGCTTTAGAACAAGGCATAGTTTTCCCTGCTGGCTCTTTGGGCGGGGGACCCATCTCCAGTCGTATGGCTATTTTTATGCCTGGCGCGTTGCGTAGTGGGAAAGGGTGGTTTTGAGGCTGAAGGCAGCAGGAAAGCCTGCAGCCCCCAGGTCTGTGGGGCTACGCAAGCGGTTCCCAAAGAGCTTTAGAACAAGGCATAGTTTTCCCTGCTGGCTCTTTGGGCGGGGGACCCATCTCCAGCCGTACGGCCATTTTTGTGCCTGGCGCGGCGCCAAGAGGGAAAGGGTGGTGTCGAGGCTAAAGGCAGCAGGAAAGCCCGCAGCCCCCAGGTCTGTGGGGCTATGCAAGCGGTTCCCAAAGAGCTTTAGAACAAGGCATAGTTTTCCCTGCTGGCTCTTTGGGCGGGGGACCCATCTCCAGCCATATGGCCATTTTTGTGCATGGCGCAGCGCCAAGTGGGAAATGGTGGTATCGAGGCTGAAGGCAGCAGGAAAGCCCGCAGCCCCCACGTCTGTGGGGCTACGCAAGCGGTTCCCAAAGAGCTTTAGAACAAGGCATAGTTTTCCCTGCTGGCTCTTTGGGCATGGGACCCATCTCCACCCATAGGCCATTTTTGTGCCTGATAGGGCGCCAAGTGGGAAAGGGTGGCTTTGAGGCTGAAGACAGCAGGAAAGCCTGCAGCCCCAGGTCTGTGGGGCTACGCAAGCGGTTCCCAAAGAGCTTTAGAACAAGGCATAGTTTTCCCTGCTGGCTCTTTGGGTGGGGGACCCATCTCCATCCGTATGGCTATTTTTGTGCCTGACGCGGTGCGTAGTGGCATAGGGTGGTTTTGAGGCTGAAGGCAGCAGGAAAGCCCGCAGCCCCCACGTCTGTGGGGCCAAGCAAGCGGTTCCCAAAGAGCTTTAGAACAAGGCATAGTTTTCCCTGCTGGCTCTTTGGGCGGGGGACCCATCTCCAGCCGTATGGCCATTTTTGTGCCTGGCGCGGCGCCAAGTGGGTAAGGGTGGTGTCGAGGCTGAAGGCAGCAGGAAAGCCTGCAGCCCCCAGGTCTGTGGGGCCAAGCAAGCGGTTCCCAAAGAGCTTTAGAACAAGGCATAGTTTTCCCTGCTGGCTCTTTGGGCATGGGACCCATCTCCAGCCGTATGGCCATTTTTGTCCCTGACCCGGCGCCAAGTGGGAAAGGGTGGCTTTGAGGCTGAAGGCAGCAGGAAAGCCCGCAGCCCCCAGGTCTGTGGGGCTACGCAAGCGGTTCCCAAAGAGCTTTAGAACAAGGCATAGTTTTCCCTGCTCGCTCTTTGGGCAGGGGACCCATCTCCAGCCATATGGCCATTTTTGTGCCTGGCGAAGCCCCAAGTGCGAAAGGGTGGCTTTGAGGCTGAAGGCAGCAGGAAAGCCCGCAGCCCCCAGGTCTGTGGGGCTACGCAAGCGGTTCCCAAAGAGCTTTAGAACAAGGCATAGTTTTCCCTGCTGGCTCTCTGGGCGGGGGACCCATCTCCAGCCGTATGGCCATTTTTGAGCCTGGAGCAGTGCCAAGTGGGAAAGGGTGGTTTTGAGGCTGAAGGCAGCAGGAAAGGCCGCAGGCCCCACGTGTGTGGGGCTACGCAAGCGGTTCCCAAAGAGCTTTAGAACAAGGCATAGTTTTCCCTGCTGGCTCTTTGGGCATGGGACCCATCTCCAGCCGTATGGCCATTTTTGTGCTTGACAGGGCGCCAAGTGGGAAAGGGTGGTGTCGAGGCTGAAGGCAGCAGGAAAGCCCGCAGCCCCCAGGTCTGTGCGGCTACGCAAGCGGTTCCCAAAGAGCTTTAGAACAAGGCATAGTTTTCCCTGCTGGCTCTTTGGGTGGGGGACCCATCTCCAGCCGTATGGCTATTTTTGTGCCTGACGCGGTGCGTAGTGGCATAGGGTGGTTTTGAGGCTGAAGGCAGCAGCAAAGCCCGCAGCCCCCACGTCTGTGGGGCCAAGCAAGCGGTTCCCAAAGAGCTTTAGAACAAGGCATAGTTTTCCCTGCTGGCTCTTTGGGCGGGGGACCCATCTCCAGCCGTATGGCCATTTTTGTGCCTGGCGCGGTGCGTAGTGGGAAAGGGTGGTTTTGACGCTGAAGGCAGCAGGAAAGCCCGCAGCCCCCACGTCTGTGGGGCTACGCAAGCGGTTCACCAAAGAGCTTTAGAACAAGGCATAGTTTTCCCTGCTGGCTCTTTGGGCAGGGGACCCATCTCCAGCCGTATGGCCATTTTTGTCCCTGGCCCGGCGCCAAGTGGGAAAGGGTGGTGTTGAGGCTGAAGGCAGCAGCAAAGACTGCAGCCCCCAGGTCTGTGCGGCCAAGCAAGCGGTTCCCAAAGAGCTTTAGAACAAGGCATAGTTTTCCCTGCTGGCTCTTTGGGCGGGGGACCCATCTCCAGCCATATGGCCATTTTTGTGCCTGGCCCGGCGCCAAGAGGGAAAGGGTGGTGTCGAGGCTAAAGGCAGCAGGAAAGCCCGCAGCCCCCAGGTCTGTGGGGCTACGCAAGCGGTTCCCAAAGAGCTTTAGAACAAGGCATAGTTTTCCCTGCTGGCTCTTTGGGCGGGGGACCCATCTCCAGCCTTATGGCCATTTTTGTGCATGGCGCAGCGCCAAGTGGGAAATGGTGGTATCGAGGCTGAAGGCAGCAGGAAAGCCCGCAGCCCCCACGTCTGTGGGGCTACGCAAGCGGTTCCCAAAGAGCTTTAGAACAAGGCATAGTTTTCACTGCTGGCTCTTTGGGCATGGGACCCATCTCCACCCATAGGCCATTTTTGTGCCTGATAGGGCGCCAAGTGGGAAAGGGTGGCTTTGAGGCTGAAGACAGCAGGAAAGCCTGCAGCCCCCAGGTCTGTGGGGCTACGCAAGCGGTTCCCAAAGAGCTTTAGAACAAGGCATAGTTTTCCCTGCTGGCTCTTTGGGTGGGGGACCCATCTCCAGCCGTATGGCTATTTTTGTGCCTGACGCAGTGCGTAGAGGCATAGGGTGGTTTTGAGGCTGAAGGCAGCAGGAAAGCCCGCAGCCCCCACGTCTGTGGGGCCAAGCAAGCGGTTCCCAAAGAGCTTTAGAACAAGGCATAGTTTTCCCTGCTGTCTCTTTGGGCGGGGGACCCATCTCCAGCCGTATGGCCATTTTTGTGCCTGGCGCGGCGCCAAGTGGGTAAGGGTGGTGTCGAGGCTGAAGGCAGCAGCAAAGCCTGCAGCCCCCAGGTCTGTGGGGCCAAGCAAGCGGTTCCCAAAGAGCTTTAGAACAAGGCATAGTTTTCCCTGCTGGCTCTTTGGGCATGGGACCCATCTCCAGCCGTATGGCCATTTTTGTCCCTGGCCCGGCGCCAAGTGGAAAGGGTGGCTTTGAGGCTGAAGGCAGCAGGAAAGCCCGCAGCCCCCAGGTCTGTGGGGCTACGCAAGCGGTTCCCAAAGAGCTTTAGAACAAGGCATAGTTTTCCCTGCTCGCTCTTTGGGCGGGGGACCCATCTCCAGCCATATGGCCATTTTTGTGCCTGGCGAAGCCCCAAGTGAGAAAGGGTGGCTTTGAGGCTGAAGGCAGCAGGAAAGCCCGCAGCCCCCAGGTCTGTGGGGCTACGCAAGCGGTTCCCAAAGAGCTTTAGAACAAGGCATAGTTTTCCCTGCTGGCTCTTTTGGCAGGGGACCCATCTCCAGCCGTATGGCCATTTTTGTGCCTGGCCCGGCGCCAAGTGGGAAAGGGTGGCTTTGAGACTGAAGGCAGCAGGAAAGCCCGCAGCCCCCAGGTCTGTGGGGCTACGCAAGCGGTTCCCAAAGAGCTTTAGAACAAGGCATAGTTTTCCCTGCTGGCTCTTTGGGCATGGGACCCATCTCCACCCATAGGCCATTTTTGTGCCTGATAGGGCGCCAAGTGAGAAAGGGTGGCTTTGAGGCTAAAGACAGCAGGAAAGCCTGCAGCCCCCAGGTCTGTGGGGCTACGCAAGCGGTTCACCAAAGAGCTTTAGAACAAGGCATAGTTTTCCCTGCTGGCTCTTTGGGCAGGGGACCCATCTCCAGCCGTATGGCCATTTTTGTCCCTGGCCCGGCGCCAAGTGGGAAAGGGTGGTGTTGAGGCTGAAGGCAGCAGCAAAGACTGCAGCCCCCAGGTCTGTGCGGCCAAGCAAGCGGTTCCCAAAGAGCTTTAGAACAAGGCATAGTTTTCCCTGCTGGCTCTTTGGGCGGGGGACCCATCTCCAGCCATATGGCCATTTTTGTGCCTGGCCCGGCGCCAAGAGGGAAAGGGTGGTGTCGAGGCTAAAGGCAGCAGGAAAGCCCGCAGCCCCCAGGTCTGTGGGGCTACGCAAGCGGTTCCCAAAGAGCTTTAGAACAAGGCATAGTTTTCCCTGCTGGCTCTTTGGGCGGGGGACCCATCTCCAGCCTTATGGCCATTTTTGTGCATGGCGCAGCGCCAAGTGGGAAATGGTGGTATCGAGGCTGAAGGCAGCAGGAAAGCCCGCAGCCCCCACGTCTGTGGGGCTACGCAAGCGGTTCCCAAAGAGCTTTAGAACAAGGCATAGTTTTCCCTGCTGGCTCTTTGGGCATGGGACCCATCTCCACCCATAGGCCATTTTTGTGCCTGATAGGGCGCCAAGTGGGAAAGGGTGGCTTTGAGGCTGAAGACAGCAGGAAAGCCTGCAGCCCCCAGGTCTGTGGGGCTACGCAAGCGGTTCCCAAAGAGCTTTAGAACAAGGCATAGTTTTCCCTGCTGGCTCTTTGGGTGGGGGACCCATCTCCAGCCGTATGGCTATTTTTGTGCCTGACGCGGTGCGTAGAGGCATAGGGTGGTTTTGAGGCTGAAGGCAGCAGGAAAGCCCGCAGCCCCCAGGTCTGTGGGGCCAAGCAAGCGGTTCCCAAAGAGCTTTAGAACAAGGCATAGTTTTCCCTGCTCGCTCTTTGGGCGGGGGACCCATCTCCAGCCATATGGCCATTTTTGTGCCTGGCGAAGCCCCAAGTGAGAAAGGGTGGCTTTGAGGCTGAAGGCAGCAGGAAAGCCCGCAGCCCCCAGGTCTGTGGGGCTACGCAAGCGGTTCCCAAAGAGCTTTAGAACAAGGCATAGTTTTCCCTGCTGGCTCTCTGGGCGGGGGACCCATCTCCAGCCGTATGGCCATTTTTGTGCCTGGCGCGGCGCCAAGTGGGAAAGGGTGGTGTCGAGGCTGAAGGCAGCAGGAAAGCCCGCAGCCCCCAGGTCTGTGGGGCTACGCAAGCGGTTCCCAAAGAGCTTTAGAACAAGGCATAGTTTTCCCTGCTGGCTCTCTGGGCGGGGGACCCATCTCCAGCCGTATGGCCATTTTTGAGCCTGGAGCAGTGCCAAGTGGGAAAGGGTGGTGTCGAGGCTGAAGGCAGCAGGAAAGCCCGCAGCCCCCAGGTCTGTGGGGCTACGCAAGCAGTTCCCAAAGAGCTTTAGAACAAGGCATAATTTTCCCTGCTGGCTCTTTGGGCGGGGGACCCATCTCCAGCCATATGGCCATTTTTGTGCCTGGCGCAGCGCCAAGTGGGAAAGGGTGGTTTTGAGGCTGAAGGCAGCAGCAAAGCCTGCAGCCCCCAGGTCTGTGGGGCTACGCAAGCGGTTCCCAAAGAGCTTTAGAACAAGGCATAATTTTCCCTGCTGGCTCTTTGGGCGGGGGACCCATCTCCAGCCGTATGGCCATTTTTGTGCCTGGCCGGGGGCCAAGTGGGAAAGGGTGGTTTTGAGGCTGAAGGCAGCAGGAAAGCCCGCAGCCCCCACGTGTGTGGGGCTACGCAAGCGGTTCCCAAAGAGCTTTAGAACAAGGCATAGTTTTCCCTGCTGGCTCTTTGGGCATGGGACCCATCTCCAGCCATAGGCCATTTTTGTGCTTGATAGGGCGCCAAGTGGGAAAGGGTGGTGTCGAGGCTGAAGGCAGCAGGAAAGCCCGCAGCCCCCAGGTCTGTGCGGCTACGCAAGCGGTTCCCAAAGAGCTTTAGAACAAGGCATAATTTTCCCTGCTGGCTTTTTGGGCGGGGGACCCATCTCCAGCCGTACGGCCATTTTTGTGCCTGGCGCGGCGCCAAGAGGGAAAGGGTGGTGTCGAGGCTAAAGGCAGCAGGAAAGCCCGCAGCCCCCAGGTCTGTGGAGCTACGCAAGCAGTTCCCAAAGAGCTTTAGAACAAGGCATAGTTTTCCCTGCTGGCTCTTTGGGCGGGGGACCCATCTCCAGCCGTATGGCCATTTTTGTGCATGGCGCAGCGCCAAGTGGGAAAGGGTGGCTTTGAGGCTGAAGGCAGCAGGAAAGCCCGCAGCCCCCAGGTCTGTGGGGCTACGCAAGCGGTTCCCAAAGAGCTTTAGAACAAGGCATAGTTTTCCCTGCTGGCTCTTTGGGCATGGGACCCATCTCCACCCATAGGCCATTTTTGTGCCTTATAGGGCGCCAAGTGAGAAAGGGTGGCTTTGAGGCTAAAGACAGCAGGAAAGCCTGCAGCCCCCAGGTCTGTGGGGCTACGCAAGCGGTTCCCAAAGAGCTTTAGAACAAGGCATAGTTTTCCCTGCTGGCTCTTTGGGTGGGGGACCCATCTCCAGCCGTATGGCTATTTTTGTGCCTGACGCGGTGCGTAGTGGCATAGGGTGGTTTTGAGGCTGAAGGCAGCAGCAAAGCCCGCAGCCCCCACGTCTGTGGGGCCAAGCAAGCGGTTCCCAAAGAGCTTTAGAACAAGGCATAGTTTTCCCTGCTGGCTCTTTGGGCGGGGGACCCATCTCCAGCCGTATGGCCATTTTTGTGCCTGGCGCGGTGCGTAGTGGGAAAGGGTGGTTTTGACGCTGAAGGCAGCAGGAAAGCCCGCAGCCCCCAGGTCTGTGGGGCTACGCAAGCGGTTCACCAAAGAGCTTTAGAACAAGGCATAGTTTTCCTGCTGGCTCTTTGGGCAGGGGACCCATCTCCAGCCGTATGGCCATTTTTGTCCTGGCCCGGCGCCAAGTGGGAAAGGGTGGTGTTGAGGCTGAAGGCAGCAGCAAAGACTGCAGCCCCCAGGTCTGTGGGGCTACGCAAGCGGTTCCCAAAGAGCTTTAGAAACAAGGCATAGTTTTCCCTGCTGGCTCTTTGGGCGGGGGACCCATCTCCAGCCGTATGGCCATTTTTGTGCCTGGCCCGGCGCCAAGTGGGAAAGGGTGGCTTTGAGGCTGAAGGCAGCAGGAAAGCCCGCAGCCCCCAGGTCTGTGGGGCTACGCAAGCGGTTCCCAAAGAGCTTTAGAACAAGGCATAGTTTTCCCTGCTGGCTCTTTGGGCGGGGGACCCATCTCCAGCCGTATGGCCATTTTTGAGCCTGGAGCAGTGCCAAGTGGGAAAGGGTGGTTTTGAGGGTGAAGCAGCAGGAAAGCCCGCAGCCCCCAGGTCGGTGGGGCTACGCAAGCGGTTCCCAAAGAGCTTTAGAACAAGGCATAGTTTTCCCTGCTGGCTCTTTGGGTGGGGGACCCATCTCCAGCCGTATGGCCATTTTTGTGCCTGGCGCGGCGCCAAGTTTGAAAGGGTGGTGTCGAGGCTGAAGGCAGCAGGAAAGCCCGCAGCCCCCAGGTCTGTGGGGCCAAGCAAGCGGGTTCCCAAAGAGCTTTAGAACAAGGCATAGTTTTCCCTGCTGGCTCTTTGGGCATGGGACCATCTCCAGCCATAGGCCATTTTTGTGCTTGATAGGGCGCCAAGTGGGAAAGGGTGGTGTCAAGGCTGAAGGCAGCAGGAAAGCCCGCAGCCCCCAGGTGTGTGGGGCTACGCAAGCGGTTCCCAAAGAGCTTTAGAACAAGGCATAGTTTTCCCTGCTGGCTCTTTGGGCATGGGACCCATCTCCAGCCATAGGCCATTTTTGTGCTTGATAGGGCGCCAAGTGGGAAAGGGTTGCTTTGAGGCTGAAGACAGCAGGAAAGCCCGCAGCCCCCAGGTCTGTGGGGCTACGCAAGCGGTTCCCAAAGAGCTTTAGAACAAGGCATAGTTTTCCCAGCTGGCTCTTAGGGCATGGGACCCATCTCCAGCCATATGCCATTTTTGTGCCTGGCGCGAAGCCAAGTGGGAAAGGGTGCTGTCGAGGCTGAAGGCAGCAGGAAAGCCCACAGCCCCAAGGTCTGTGGGGACTACGCAAGCGGTTCCCAAGAGCTTTAGAACAAGGCATAGTTTTCCTGCTGGCTCTTTGGGCGGGGGACCCATCTCAGTCGTATGGCTATTTTTATGCCTGGCGCGTTGCGTAGTGGGAAAGGGTGGTTTTGAGGCTGAAGCAGCAGGAAAGCCTGCAGCCCCCAGGTCTGTGGGGCTACGCAAGCGGTTCCCAAAGAGCTTTAGAACAAGGCATAGTTTTCCCTGCTGGCTCTTTGGGCGGGGACCCATCTCCAGCCGTACGGCCATTTTTGTGCCTGGCGCGGCGCCAAGAGGGAAAGGGTGGTGTCGAGGCTAAAGCAGCAGGAAAGCCCGCAGCCCCCAGGTCTGTGGGGCTATGCAAGCGGTTCCAAAGAGCTTTAGAACAAGGCATAGTTTTCCCTGCTGGCTCTTTGGGCGGGGGACCCATCTCCAGCCATATGGCCATTTTTGTGCATGGCGCAGCGCAAGTGGGAAATGGTGGTATCGAGGCTGAAGGCAGCAGGAAAGCCCGCAGCCCCCACGTCCTGTGGGGCTACCGCAAGCGGTTCCCAAAGAGCTTTAGAACAAGGCATAGTTTTCCCTGCAGGCTCTTTGGGCATGGGACCCATCTCCACCCATAGGCCATTTTTGTGCCTGATAGGGCGCCAAGTGGGAAAGGGTGGCTTTGAGGCTGAAGACAGCAGAAAGCCTGCAGCCCCAGGTCTGTGGGGCTACGCAAGCGGTTCCCAAAGAGCTTTAGAACAAGGCATAGTTTTCCCTGCTGGCTCTTTGGGTGGGGGACCCATCTCCATCCGTATGGCTATTTTTGTGCCTGACGCGGTGCGTAGTGGCATAGGGTGGTTTTGAGGCTGAAGGCAGCAGGAAAGCCCGCAGCCCCCACGTCTGTGGGGCCAAGCAAGCGGTTCCAAAGAGCTTTAGAACAAGGCATAGTTTTCCCTGCTGGCTCTTTGGGCGGGGGACCCATCTCCAGCCGTAATGGCCATTTTTGTGCTCTGGCGCGGCGCCAAGTGGGTAAGGGTGGTGTCCGAGGCTGAAGGCAGACAAAGCCTGCAGCCCCCAGGTCTGTGGGGCCAAGCAAGCGGTTCCAAAGAGCTTTAGAACAAGGCATAGTTTTCCCTGCTGGCTCTTTGGGCATGGGACCCATCTCCAGCCGTATGGCCATTTTGTCCCTGACCCGGCGCCAAGTGGGAAAGGGTGGCTTTTGAGGCTGAAGGCAGCAGGAAAGCCCGCAGCCCCCAGGTCTGTGGGGCTACGCAAGCGGTTCCCAAGAGCTTTAGAACAAGGCATAGTTTTCCCTGCTCGCTCTTTGGGCAGGGGACCCATCTCCAGCCATATGGCCATTTTGTGCCTGGCGAAGCCCCCAAGTGCGAAAGGGTGGCTTTGAGGCTGAAGGCAGCAGGAAAGCCGCAGCCCCCAGGTCTGTGGGGCTACGCAAGCGGTTCCCAAAGAGCTTTAGAACAAGGCATAGTTTTCCCTGCTGGCTCTCTGGGCGGGGGACCCATCTCCAGCCGTATGGCCATTTTGAGCCTGGAGCAGTGCCAAGTGGAAAGGGTGGTTTTGAGGCTGAAGGCAGCAGGAAAGGCCGCAGGCCCCACGTGTGTGGGGCTACGCAAGCGGTTCCCAAAGAGCTTTAGAACAAGGCATAGTTTTCCCTGCTGGCTCTTTGGGCATGGGACC